>NC_081186.1:34127895-34342419 GCF_029867415.1 Vicia villosa
TCTTTGTATTCTTTCAAAAGTCGAATCAACTTGGTCTTTAGGTCACTTGTAAGCCTTGTACTTACATAAGTAGGCCTTTTAATGACTCCATCACCTAAGTCAATTTCCTCAAGAGGATCTTGAGCTTGCATCCTTTTTACCGATCCTGATGGATCCATTTCGAAACCCTAAAGGTTCGTCATCGTATATCCCGTCAAGTCGTTCGACTTGGTGATCGACTTCTTGATCGTTTTCATTTTTTACTATCATGGCCTCAATCGTCATATTTTTCTCTAGTTCGGCTTCTAAAGCCGCTTTTTCTTTGTTTTCGGCCAAATAGGCCGTTATTCGAGCCAGGTATTCTGACTCAGTGGTCATCGTCTTTGATTGTTGTCCTCTGCTCTGGAGGACTTTCATGGTTCAATGGTTCATTAGGATCTTCTTTATTCCAAATGAAAACCATAATTTGGGTCTAAGTTTCAGATACTTAGACACAACTTTTCATTAGAAGGATATACATCTTCTGCTTTGTAGCAAGGAGCTACATTTGCCAAATGCTGGTCGAAGTGTCTGCGACCACTTTCAGTTTTGTAATAACTTTGGTCGGCTTCAATATTCTCCACTATACCATCTGACCTCCAAAATGGCCACACGCTGATGTAAGGTGGAAGGAACTGCCCCAATACCATGGATCCATTCTCGACCCCAACAGCAGTTTTAAAATTTGCCTGCGATGCAATCACCATGAAGACGGTTGACCTGACAGACGAACCAACAGCTAGTTTTACTTGAATTACTCCAAGTATTCCACTTGTCTTGCCCTCATAATTCGACAGTACCATATTATGGGGTCTTAAGTCTTTATCAGACTTTCCCACTTTCTGAAGTGAAGAATAGGGCATTAAGTTTACAGCAGCCCCACCATCGACAAACACTTTGTTTATTGGAACACCCATCCACTTTCGCCCTTATGAATAAAGGCTTCAAATGATACATCATTCCTCGACCTGGCCTCTCGAACACAGCCTTTTGCTCTTCTCATACCCCTTTTCCCATTACATAGTAACAGACAGGTGTTTCTTCCACATTCTCGTCAGGAAGAAAATCATCTTCGTTCTCAGATACCTCAGATACTCTGTCGAACTCTGCTGGAAGTACAGAGACAATTCCACAGTCGATTAGCAACTCATCTGACTCTATGTCAAAGTTGTCGTCGACCTCTTCGTCCGACAGTGGAGAATATTCAGACTCTTTCCCCGTATTGAGAGCCGGGGCATCATCATTAACTAGTTCTTTGATGAGTTTCTTTCCTAGGATCATCCCAGCAGCTAATCTTTCATTTTCTATTTTAGCCTGTTCTTCAGTCAACTTCCTGTGAAAAGGTTTTGACTGAAAGTGGAGAAAATCCTGCCTGCACCATTTTCGAACCTTCTTGTCCATTCTTGTGGCTTCTTTGGTAACGTCTCCATTGCGTTCGAGTCATGGGGTTCTTTCCTTTGTAGTTTGGAGATATGTAATCTTTTTCTTTTAGATCCACTATCAGTCCAAGAACCTTCAGCATTGGTTTCCATCGCCTTGAATCTGCCATTCTGGGCGTTTACCTCTGAAGTTAATGGGTTTCACCCATTTGTCTTCAGGGACATCCGTCTTAGGACGAAAAGTCCTTGGTTTTTTCAAACATCTTCCTGTATTCTCCAGCCCCTTCGACCACTGTTTTCTCACTGTATACATGAATTGGACGACTCTTGCCTCGACGAGGGTCGAACCTCACTTTGTTTGCAGCATCGGACATTGAAAACAGCATCACACCTTGGGCATAATCCAACTTGAGAGTTGTTATTGTGGCATCTCTCAAGGAATTTCAAAAGACTCTCTTTTGGTTCAGGATAAACCATGTTCAAAACTTTGCCATCAGTAGCGTCGTTTTGCTTTCTAACGAAACCATCAGTAGTCTCGACCATCATCACATCAGCAAGCTCAGTATAGTGAGCCTCTTCGACTTGCAAAGGATCCGTATCAACTTGCATTGATGACTTTGGCTTTTCTCCAAACTGTAACCTTCCTTCTTTCAAAGCTTTTTGCACTAAATCCCTGAAAAGGACACATTGAGAAGTTTTATGACCCAAGAAATTATGAAATTTACAAAATCCTCTTTTTTTCTTTTGTTCAAGAGGAGGATTTTTAAGTCCCGGGGGGTACTATGATTTGCCCATCAGAAACCAACAAATCAAATATTTCATCACATTTTGTTATATCAAATGAATACGTTTTACTAGACAATTTTTCATTCTTACTTTCAACCAGATTTTTATCTTTTGAAGGTTTAAGCAATTTACAGATATATGGTGGTCCTGGCTTTAATTCAGCCACGTTGACCTCTCCCTCTTCATATTCACTGTCGCTATTAGAGTCGAACTCACTTGTAGTAACATAAGCTATTTTTTCTTTCTTATGATATTTACTAGCTCTGGCTTTTTTAGCTTTTAGCCTTTCGACCTGGCGTACTCTATCTGCCAGTTGTGCCATATCTCTCAAATGTTGGTGTCTAATTTCTTCCTTATGGAATAATCTAACCCACCTGCAGCCATTTCGACTAACTCATGTTCAGGAATTTGTGTAAAACATCTAGCTTTCAGTAACCTAAAACGGTTTAGATAGTCATCGACTGGTTCTGTACCCTTTCGCCTAACTCCAGCCAATTCTTTCAAGCTGATTTTCGACACTCCCATATAAAATTGTTCACGAAACAATCGTTCTAATTGATTCCATGAGAACAAAGATTGGGGAGATAAGGTCGTGAACCAAGTAAATGCATTTTTCGTTAAAGAACTTGGAAAATACTTCATCTTTAGATTTTCATTGTTTGCTATTTCTCCAGCCTCTGTCTGGAACCTAGCAATATGTTCGACCGTCGACTCGCCAGTCTCACCAGCAAATTTGGTGAATTTTGGGACTTTCCACCCCCTAGGCAATTCTGTTTGCCTTACATATTCTGACAACGGGGAAACGAAATTTGGTCTATGCAAACCTACATTTATTCCATTCTGAACTAAAATTTGTTCAACTACATTAGAGATATTATTGTGTCCAATATTGACATCTTGCTGGATGTTCCTAAGAACCTGGTCAGCATCTTGATGCCTTTGTACTATTCTAGGGATCTCTGGCTCAATTTGATCTCCTTGTCCTATAGGTTCGACCCCTCTCACATTCGACCCTTGAGTAGTCGAAAGGTTTGGTTGTGGGGGCGCTCCAAAGAAATCTGCAATTCTGGCCATTTGTCCCGCCAATATTTCATAACTTTGATTCGTGTTATTTATCATGGGAGTAAAAACAGTTCCCATTTGTTGAGTAAGGGCATTCACCATTTCATGATTACTTTCGTCCATTTGTTGTCGAATTGACAACATTGACGTAGTACTTAAAGATGGCAAAACCTGGTGATTATATTCTATGCCTATAGGTCGACCCCCTGGATTTGATGTGCTTGTAGCCATCATGCTGTCAGAATATAATGAAGGATTTGTATGCAAACCTTGCATCATAGACGTGGGCATTCCAAACTGAGGGTTAAAACCCGGTGGAGGCATCATTCCATGAAACGGCGGTCGTAATGGATTCAACGGTGACCGTACATTCGTTGGTGATGATACCATTATTGCTGCCGTCGATCCACCAGTATTTGTTATTCCCACTGGGGATGAATCTGCGGCATTTTGCGGTGTTGCTCCGGTTAGAACACCTCCTTGATTTCCAGAAAGATCAGAATTATTTGTATTAACTTCAGCCATGTTAGTTAATTTCCGACCACTTCTTAATATCATACATAACTATTGTATTAACAAATATAAAACAAACAGCAATTGACGGGTCCCACCGGGTGTGCCAATTTGTTTACCCAGAAAAATGGTAAACAAGCGCTAGTTTCCTTTTTAAAGGTTACTTTTGCGGAATCAACTAGAATACTCCAGGACTAATTGCTTTATTTTGTTATGTTATGTGTATCTGGTTTGTATTAAATGCAACAGTAACTTTAAAATAAAAGTAAACACTGAAATTAAAGGCTTTAAAGTAAATCAAAGCAATAAAAAAGCAGTAAATGTGCACTGAAAGATGAGATATAACGTAAAATGATTGCATTAATTAAACTGGTACGCATACGTACATTCCAAAGTTGCACTCGTTACTCATTTTTGCACAGAGATTTGAGTTTACTTGTGTTTATGTAGAAAATGCGGACCCCTAACTATTCTTATGGAACTTGCTTAAATAGTAAAAATAAAATAACTACAACTAACGGTCGACTGGTTATCAGTCAACACGTGTCTTCGACATGCAAGATCTTCAGTTGTGAGACCTCCACGCGTCCTGTAAGAACTGCCAGAAAACTGCTTGAAACTGCCTCTTAACTTCTAATACCTCTCAACTTCCACTTCAGTTTCTGCAGCAAAATTCTTAAGTCTTCGCATACTTCTGATCGAACGCTGAAGCCTCTGATCATCTTTCTAATCGAACAGCTTCGACTACTAAGCATTACTTAGTCGAACCACTTCGACCCAAATGGCAATGTAATTATTTAATTGAGGCCCAATTACCAATTTAGGGCCTTTTTACCAAATTGAGGCCCAATTACCAATTTTGAGCCCCAGTTGCCCATTTGTTGGTAAGTCGAAAACCTAGGGTAACATGACCTAACAGAGCTGCATTTGCTTTGAATAACATTTGTTCCCAGTTAGGTCGACCTGTTAAGGAAGTAGGTCGACCAGAATCCTCTTCAGATACGTTTTGGGGACTTTTCCTCAGTTTAGGTCGACCTAGTTGTTGTGTAGGTCGACCTGTCAGAAGGATGTGTAAATTTCTCCACTTTAGGTCGACCTGGGTTGGGAGTAGGTCGACCTGACTGCTGTTTTTCTGAGTTCTTCTTGTTTTACTTGTCATGAGTCGACCTATATGTATAATGGGTCGACCTGCTCTGTCTTGAGTGACCAATGGTTGCTTTTCTTTGAGTTCTTCTGCTTGTGCCTTGTTGCTTGTTTGCTTGTGGAGTTTGCCATGTATCAAAAACACCTTTGTGAGTGTGATCTTGTATTTACATACTCCCCCTTTTTGATGATGGCAAACCGGTTGCAAACGCTTCGTCAACAAGTAGTGATAGCTCCCCCGGACTTGTATGTGTAAGCTGAAGCTTCTTCATACTGAGCCCAAGCTCCCCCGTACTCTCAGCAGCTATCTCCCCCTTTGACAACATCAAAAGAAATAGAACAACGGGACAGTAGAAGCGAGTAGCGAGATAAAATAGATATAGCGCTAGCATGGCATAGTATAATAGATAAATATAGGTAGAGATAGCATAAGAACCAAACATATTTAAAGGTACACTATAACATACATAATAATCCAAGAGATTAAAAAATACGACAACATATAGCAATTGAACATAATGATAATGAAATGAAATGCAATGACATGATGGTATGATGGAGAATGCATCCTAACGCATGCCCCTTCTTCCCCTTCCTCTTTGAAATGTATGAGGACGATCTTCTTCAACTTGTTCCAATAGATCAAGCACAGACAGATTAAGGGTATTGAAGCTTTGACTTAGATTGGCATGACGGTTCAATGCCGTTTCCTCATATTGATTCTGTCTTAAAGTGGAGTTGGATGCAAATGTTTCAAAGTCAGCTTTGTGGTCCTGAACCAGGCCATATAACGATTGATATTGGCGTTGTTGTTCGTCATAGCGGTCTTGTTGAAGCTGTTGCATTTGTTGGAATTGGAGCTGCTGTGTGTCGAAGTGCTGTTGTTGTAGGAGTTGCATATTCTCTAACATGGATATGATGTTGGTTTGATCCGGTGGAGGTGGAGCTGTATATCCCCAAGGGATATCCTCTTGTTGAGGAGGAACATATCTCCAATTTGCATCCGTATCTTGTGCAACATCTTCCATATGGTGATCATCATCATTTGCATTGTCTTGATCAAATCCTTCTTCTTCATTACCTGCAATGTTTCCAAACTCCGTGGGATCATCATAATTGTAAATAACCTTCCCGGTTCCCTTTTGAATGAGATAGTAGGTTTTCCTAACTGGATTCCAATGGTATCCCATAAGGGTCAAGGTTGTTTGTGAGAATTCTTGAGATTGTTGCATGCTGATGTAGTGCAAGTGATCAAGCCTCATGCCGAAATGGTTGACAATTGTCTGAATTATTGATCCATAACACAGGGCGGTAGTTTTCTGTTGGACCTCATGAAACTTTGCAGCTAGAAAGTAAGGCCAATGTACACGCGTTCTATTTTGCAGCAGATACATGAGCACAACTTCATTCCGTTCAATTCTTGAGTACCCTCCTGCTCTTGGTCGAATAATTCTTGAGATGACCCAATTTAGGAGCCTAGGATCTCGCTTTAGGTGACCGGCTGTTATTGTTTCATTTGGTTTGTCAAAGACGGAAGGGTCTTTGAGGATAGATTTCATGTAGGCCACATGGTCATAGTTTCCCGGTACATCCCCGTCTTCCATACAGAATTCATCGCCTACAATTTTGAGACCAAAGATGCTTATCCAAGCCCGTTTGTCAACAACATGCGATCTAGAACCCATTTTGAATCGGAAATTACAACCATCCCCTTTTGTAAATCCTGCATAGAAAGCCCTGACAGTATTTTCACAGTATGGAGTATCACATTGCACTAAGGGATGAATATTTTGATGTTCAATCAGATCAGCGACATCGGGGATATGCATATTTTTAACATGATTTGGATCATAGGTATACTGCTTAACAATTTTTCGTTTCATCTGCCACTTCTCAAAATTTTCCCTACAGTCAGGATGAACAAGAGCACTTACCGGTTGAGAAGATGAACTAGTAGCAACTTCCTTTCCCTTTCTTGATTTTGGAGGCATGATTATTGAGTAGGAGAGTGAGAGAGGAGATTTGTGACAGAGTTTGCTCTTGAGGAATTAGGGTTGGCCGTACAAATGGTATGCAAATGAGCAAAATTAGGTAAAAGAGATGATTATGTATGAGTGGGTATGGGTCGGGTCGACCAACAGACCCAATTTGGGAAATATTTGTAGCAGTAGGTCGACCTAATTTAGGGCTGGGTCGACCTAACAGAGAAGCCTGAAAAAAATTGCAGATTAGGTCGACCTAAAAGGAGGGTAGGTCGACGTAACTGGGCATTTTAGCTTAGATGTTGAAAAATGACTTGTGTAGGTCGACTCAGAGGCAGATTAGGTCGACCTAAATTCCAAATATTTGTAAAAATGCTCTATATATGATGTGTTTATGCCTAGTTATTTGCTTGT
The DNA here is from genome assembly GCF_029867415.1 of Vicia villosa. Taxonomy (NCBI): domain Eukaryota; kingdom Viridiplantae; phylum Streptophyta; class Magnoliopsida; order Fabales; family Fabaceae; genus Vicia; species Vicia villosa. The sequence continues at coordinate 34,135,193 of NC_081186.1, forward strand.
ATGTTTAGAATATGATATGCTATGATTAAAGATGAAACACATACATGAGTAAGACAAATATATGTATGAATTCACTATAAGCATGTTAATTGATAGCATATTATAGCATCAATGATATTTTTGGAAGCGAACAACAACCATGTTACCGCCTTCTCAATATGTAGGTGTCCCCGTTTAGTGGAGGCCTTTAGGTAATGTGGAATGATTCCTGGCTTGATGAAGAACTACCTTTACACTAAGAGAAATGTTAGCTTGAGAATAATCAATATATACATATATATATATAAAGTAAAGGAATAATCTTAAGAGAAACAAATGTAATTAGCCCAAATTAGAGATATCGAGTATCCCTAATTCCCTACGAATGTTGAAGTATTGATCCGTTGCTAGAGGTTTGGTGAAGATGTCAGCTAGTTGCTTCTTGCTCTCTACATGTTCAAATGTGACGTCTCCTTTCTCTACATGATCTCTTAGGAAGTGATGCCTTGTTTCAATATGCTTGGTTCGTGAGTGTAGGACAGGATTCTTACTCAAGTTTATAGCACTTGTGTTGTCGCACATGATAGGTATACGATCAAGCTTAATACCAAAGTCAATAAGTTGTTGCTTGAGCCATAATATCTGCGCACAGCAGCTTCCGGAAGCTACATATTCTGCCTCAGCAGTAGATAATGCAATCGATACTTGTTTCTTGCTATGCCAACTTATCAATGAATTTGAGAATAGATGACATGTTCCACTGGTGCTCTTTCTATCGGATTTGCAGCCAGCAAAATCTGAGTCGGAGAATCCTACCAAATAACACTCATTTCCATTCGGATACCATAGGCCATATGTAGGAGTACCACGTAGATATCGCAGAATTCTTTTGATAGCTTTTAAGTGAGATTCCTTTGGACAAGATTGATATCTTGCACACATACACACACTAAACATGCTATCTGGTCTTGAGGCAGTAAGGTACAATAGTGTACCTATCATGCCTTGGTACAATTTCACATCAACCTCTTTACCTTTCTCATCTTTGTCTAGGTTAGAATTTGTTGCCATAGGTGTGTCAATCCCCTTCGCTTCACTCATTCCAAATCTTTTGAGCAGCTCTGTGCAGTATTTAGTTTGACTTACAAACGTTCCATGACTGAGTTGCTTGATTTGTAGGCCAAGGAAGAAGTTTAGCTCACCCATGAGACTCATCTCAAATTCACTCTGCATAAGCTTAGAAAATTCTTTGACAAGTTTTGCATTAGTCGACCCAAATATAATATCATTTTGTTACCCTAGGATTTCGACTTACCAATAAATGGGCAACTGGGGCTCAGAATTGGTAATTGGGCTTCAATTTGGTAGAAAGGCCCTAAATTGGTAATTGGGCCTCAATTAAATAATTACATTGCCATTTGGGTCAAAGCGGTTCGACTAAGTAATGCTTAGTAGTCGAAGCTGTTCGACTAGAAAGATTATCAGAGGCTTCAGCGTTCGACCAAAAGTATGCGAAGACTTAAGAACTTTGTTGCAGAAACTGAAGTGGAAGTCGAGAGGTATTAGAAGTTAAAAGGAGACGGTTTTCAGCAGTGACAAGAGACGCGTGGAGGACTTATACATCGAAGATGCTGCATGTCGAAGACACGTGTCGGCTGATGACAGTCAACCGTTAGTAGTAGTTATTTTATTTTTACTATTTAAGCAAGTTCAATAGGAACAGTTTAGAGGTCCGCATTTTCTACATAAACACAAGTAAACTCAAATCTCTGTGCAATAATGAGTAAAGAGTGCAACTTTGGAATGTACGTATGCGTACCAGTTTAATTAATGCAATCATTTTACGTTATATTTCATCTTTCAGTGCACATTTACTGCCTTTTTATTGCTTTGATTTACTTTAAAGCCTTTAATTTCAGTGTTTTACTTTTACTTTAAAGTCACTGTTGCATTCAATACAAACCAGATACACATAATATAACAAAATAAAGCAATTAGTCCTGGAGTATTCTAGTTGATTCCGCAAAAGTAACCTTTAAAAAGGAAACTAGCGCTTGTTTACCATTTTTCTGGGTAAACAAATTGGCACGCCCAGTGGGACACGTCAATTGCTGTTTGTTTTATATTTGTTAGTATAATAGTTATGTATGATATTAAGAAGTGGTCGGAAATTAACTAACATGGCTGAAGTTAATACAAATAATTCTGATCTTTCTGGAAATCAAGGGGTTGTTCTGACGGGAACAACACCACAAAGTGCCGCAGATTCATCCCCAGTTAGAACAACAAATACTGGTGGATCGACGGCAGCAATATTGGTATCATCACCAACGAATGTACGGTCACCGTTTAATCCGTTACGACCGCCATTTCATGGAATGATGCCTCCACCAGGTTTTAACCCTCAGTTTGGAATGCCCACGTCTATGATGCAAGGTTTGCACACAAATCCTTCATTATATTCTGACAGCATGATGGCTACAAGCACATCAAATCTAGGGGGTCGACCTATAGGCATAGGATATAATCACCTGGCTTTGCCATCTTTAAGTACTACGTCAATATTGTCAATTCGACAACAAATAGACGAAAGTAATCATGAAATGGTGAATGCCCTTACTCAACAAATGGGAACTGTTTTTACTCTCATGATAAATAACACGAACCAAAGTTATGAAACATTGGCTAGACAAATGGCCAGAATTGCAGATTTCTTTGGAGCGTCCCCACAACCAAACCTTTCGACTACTCAAGGGTCGAATGTGAGAGGGGTCGAACCTATAGGACAAGGAGATCAAATTGAGCAAGAGATCCCTAGAATAGTACAAAGGCATCAAGATGCTGACCAGGTTCTTAGGAACATCCAGCAAGATGTCAATGTTGGACACAGTAATATCTCTAATGTAGTCGAACAAATTTTAGTTCAGAATGGAATAAATGTAGGTTTGCATAGACCAAATTTCGTTTCCCCGTTGTCAGAATATGTAAGGCAAACAGAATTGCCTAGGGGGTGGAAAGTCCCAAAATTCACCAAATTTGCTGGTGAGACTGGCGAGTCGACAGTAGAACATATTGCTAGGTTCCAGACAGAGGCTGGAGAAATAACAAACAATGAAAATCTAAAGATGAAGTATTTTCCAAGTTCTTTAACAAAAAATGCATTTACTTGGTTCACGACCTTATCTCCACAATCTTTGTTCTCATGGAACCAATTAGAACGATTGTTCCATGAACAATTTTATATGGGACAGTCGAAAATTAATTTGAAAGAATTAGCTGGAGTTAGGCAAAAGGGTACAGAACCAGTCGATGACTATCTAAACCGTTTTAGGTTACTGAAAGCTAGATGTTTCACACAAATTCCTGAACATGAGTTAGTCGAAATGGCTGCAGGTGGGTTAGATTATTCCATAAGGAAGAAATTAGACACCCAACATCTGAGAGATATGGCACAACTGGCAGATAGAGTACGCCAGGTCGAAAGGCTAAAAGCTGAAAAAGCCAGAGCTAGTAAATATCTTAAGAAAGAAAAGATAGCTTATGTTACTACAAGTGAGTTCGACTCTAATAGCGACAGTGAATACGAAGAGGGAGAGGTCAACGTGGCTGAATTAAAGCCAGGGCCACCATATATCTGTAAATCGCTCAAGCCCTCAAAAGATAAAAATCTGATTGAAAGTAAAAATGAAAAATTTTCTAGTAAAACGTATTCATTTGATATAACAAAATGTGATGAAATATTTGATTTGTTGGTTTCTGATGGGCAAATCATAGTACCCCCAGGACTTAAAAATCCTCCTCTTGAACAAAAGAAAAAAAGAGGATTTTGTAAATTTCATAATTTCTTGGGTCATAAAACTTCTCAATGTGTCCTTTTCAGGGATTTGGTGCAAAAAGCTTTGAAAGAAGGAAGGTTACAGTTTGGAGAAAAGCCAAAGTCATCAATGCAAGTTGATATTGATCCTTTGCAAGTCGAAGAGGCTCACTATACTGAGCTTGCTGATGTGATGATGGTCGAGACTACTGATGGTTTCGTTAGAAAGCAAAACGGTGCTACTGAAGGCAAAGTTTTGAACATGGTTTATCCTGAACCAAAAGAAAGTCTTTTGAAATTCCTTGAGAGATGCCACAATAACAACTCTCAAGTTGGATTATGCCCAAGGTGTGATGCTGTTTTCAATGTCGATGCTGCAAACAAAGTGAGGTTCGATCCTCGTCGAGGCAAGAATCGTCAATTCATGTACACAGGAGAAAACAGTGGTCGAAGGGCTGGAGAGTACAGGAAGATGTTTGAAAAACCAAGGACTTTCCGTCCCAAGACGGATGTCCCTGAGGATAAATGGGTGAAACCCATTAACTTCAGAGGTAAACGCCCAAAATGGCAGATTCAAGGCGATGGAACCAATGCTGAAGGCTCTTGGACGGATAGTGGATCTAAAAGAAAAGATTACATATCTCCAAACTATAAAGGAAAGAACCCCATGACTCGAACGCAGTGGAGGCGTTACCAAAGAAGCCATAAGAATGGACAGGAAAATTCGAAAATGGTGCAGGCAGGATTTTCTCACTATCAGCCAAAGCCTTTTCACAGGAAGTTGACTGAAGAGCAGGCTAAAATAGCAAATGAAAGACTGGCTGCAGGAATGATCCTAGGAAAGAAACTGATTAAAGAATTGGTTGACGATGATGCTCCGATCCTCAATACAGAAAAAGAGCCTGAGTATTCTCCACTGTCGGACGAAGAGGTCGACGACAACTTTGACATAGAGTCAGATGAGTTGCTAATCGACTGTGGAATTGTCTCTGTACTTCCAGCAGAGTTTGATAGAGTATCTGAGGTATCTGAGAACGAAGATGATTTTCTTCCTGGCGAGAATGTGGAAGAAACTCCTGTCTGTTACTATGTAATGGGAAAAGGAGTAGTAGAAGAGCAAAAGGCTGTGTTTGAGAGGCCAGGTCGAGGAATGATGTATCATTTGAAGCCTTTATTCATAAGGGAGAAAGTGGATGATGTTCCAATAAACAAAGTGTTTGTCGATGGTGGGGCTGCTGTAAACTTAATGCCTTATTCCTCACTTCAGAAAGTGGGTAAATCTGACAAAGATTTAAGGCCCCATAATATGGTGTTGTCTAATTATGAGGGCAAGACAAGTGGAATACTTGGAGTAATTCAAGTAAAACTAGCTGTTGGTTCGACTGTCAGGTCAACCATCTTTATGGTGATTGCATCGCAGGCAAATTTTAAACTGCTGTTGGGTCGAGAATGGATCCATGGAATAGGGGCAATTCCTTCGACCTTACATCAGCGTGTGTCCATTTGGAGGCCAGATGGTATAGTGGAGAATATTGAAGTTGACCAAAGTTATTACAAAACTGAAAGTGGTCGTAAACACTTCGACCAACATCTGGCAAATGTAGCTCCTTGCTACAAAGCAGAAGAGGTGTATTCTTCTGATGAAAGTGTGTCTAAGTATTTGAACTTAGACCCAAATTATGGTTTCATTTGGAATAAAGAAGACCCTAATAAACCATTGAACCATGAAAGTCCTCCAGAGCAGAGGACATCAGTCAAAGATGATGACCACTGAGTCAGAATACCTGGCTCGAATAACGGCTTATTTGGCCGAAAACAAAGAAAGAACGGCTTTAGAAGCCGAATTAGAGAAAAATATGGCTATTGAGGCCATGTTGATAAAAAATGAGGACAGTCCTGAAGTCGATCACCAAGTCGAACGACTTGATGGGATATACGATGATGAACCTTTAGGTTTCGAAATGGATCCATTAGGATCGGTAAAAAGAATGCAGGCTCAAGATCCCCTGGAAGAAGTTGATTTGGGTGATGGGATCATTAAAAGGCCTACATATGTGAGCAAGAAGCTTGCAAGTTGTTTAAAAACCAAGTTGATTCGACTCCTAAGAGAATACAAAGATTGTTTTGCTTGGGATTATCACGAAATGCCTGGGTTGGGTCGACAAGTGGTGGAACATCGACTACCTTTAAACCCAGGTAAAAAACCTATTAAGCAGCTTCCTAGAAGATTTGCGCCAGAGGTTATGGAAAAAATCAAAGTAGAAATTGAAAGATTGCTGAGAAGCAAGTTTATTCGAACTGCGAGGTATGTCGAATGGTTAGCTAATATAGTGCCTGTCATAAAGAAAAATGGTAGCCTTCGCATATGCATAGATTTCAGAGATTTAAATAAGGCTACCCCTAAAGATGAATATCCCATGCCGGTTGTTGAAATGTTAGTCGACTCCGCAGCCGGATTTGAATATCTCAGTTTATTGGATGGATATTCAGGTTATAACCAAATTTTTATAGCTGACGAAGATGTACCTAAGACGGCGTTTCGATGCCCAGGTGCTTTAGGAACTTATGAATGGGTAGTAATGCCCTTTGGTTTAAAAAATGCTGGAGCTACATACCAACGAGCCATGAATTCCATGTTTCATGATTTTATTGACAAGTTTATGCAGGTTTATATTGATGATATTGTCATAAAATCTAACTCTGAAAATGGTCACTTAGACCATCTTCGACAATCTTTTGAACGAATGAGGAAATATGGACTCAAAATGAACCCTTTAAAATGTGCTTTTGGTGTACATGCAGGGGATTTCCTGGGCTTCGTGGTTCACAAGAAAGGCATTGAGATAAACCAAAATAAGACGAAAGCAATCTTGGAGCTAAAGGCGCCAGAAACAAAGAAACAACTCCAGTCATTGTTGGGGAAGATTAATTTCTTGAGGAGATTCATCTCAAATCTAAGTGGCAAAACGAAGATATTTTCACCACTTGTGAAGCTCAAGAACCAAGATCAATTCAAATGGGAGCAAGAACATCAACAGGCATTCGACCAAATAAAAGCTTATTTAACTAAGCCTCCTATTTTGTTACCCCCCAATAGGACAAAAAGTATGAAATTGTACATAGCTGCATCAGGTTCGACAATTGGGAGTATGTTGGCCCAAGAAGATGATAATGGCGTCGAAAGAGCTATATATTGTCTAAGTCGAACCCTAGTAGATGCTGAAACTAGGTATAATGATATTGAAAAATTATGCTTATGCTTGTATTTCTCATGTAACAAACTTAAGCAATATATAAAGCATGTTGATGTATATGTGTCCTCTCATTTTGATGTTATTAAACATATGTTGTCTAAACCAATTTTGCATAGTCGAATTGGTAAGTGGGCTTTAGCGCTAACTGAATTTTCCTTAACATATGTTCCTTTAAAAGCTATGAAAGGACAAGTTGTGGCTGATTTTATAGTCGACCATGGGTTAGTCAAATTGTCTGTAAATCAAGTCGAACGAAATAACTGGAAACTGTTTTTTGACGGTTCTAGTCACAAAAATGGATCAGGCATTGGAGTTTTGATTATTTCTCCCAAAGGACTTCCAACAAAGTTCCATTATAAAATGAAAGAAATATGCTCTAACAATGAGGTCGAATATGAAGCCTTGATAACTGGTTTGAAGGCCCTAATAGATTTAGGGGCAACACGAGTTGAGATTCGAGGTGATTCTGAGCTAATAATTCGACAAATCAAAAAAGAGTATAAATGCATCAAAGAAAATCTAATAATGTATTATGCAATTGTGATACGCTTATTAGAAAAATTCGAACATGTTGAGATCTTGCATGTACCAAGATCTAACAATTACATTGCCAATGAATTGGCACAAATTGCTTCTGGATATAGAGTTTCTAAAGACAAGTTAGAAGATATGGTCGAGATCAAGAATAAAGAAATCCATGAAGTATTAAACAAGTTAGGTCAATTGTCGACGTCAAAATTCGAGGGGGTACGTGATAATGTTGAAAGTAAAGTTGAAAGTAAAGATTTGTATGCCTTGGAAATTTTTGCCATCGACAATATGACTGATGCTGATTGGAGAAACCCATTGGTCCAATACCTAAATAATCCAGTCGGAGGAACTGATCGAAAGATTAAATACAGAGCTCTAAACTATGTGATATTAGGAAATGATTTATACAAGAAAACAACTGAAGGTGTATTGTTGAAATGCTTAAGTGAAGCTGAAGCATATTTGGCTGTTTCAGAGGTTCATAGTGGTGTTTGTGGAGCTCATCAGTCAGACCATAAGATGAAATGGCTGTTGTTTAGACAAGGTTTATATTGGCCGACAATGCTAAAAGACTGTATTGAATATGCAAGAGGATGCCAAGAGTGCCAGAAATTTTCAGGCATTCAACATGTTCCAGCCAGTGAATTGAATGCCATTGTCAAACCTTGGCCTTTTAGAGGATGGGCTTTGGATTTAATAGGTGAAATCAAACCTGCATCTTCTAAGCAACAAAGATTCATTTTAGTAGGAATAGATTATTTTACTAAATGGATAGAGGCAATCCCACTAGTTAATGCTGATCAAGAAGCAGTGATTAGTTTCATACAAAAACACATTATCTACAGATATGGGATTCCAGAAACTATTACTACTGATCAAGGATCAGTTTTTGTTGGTCGAAAGATGCAAGCTTTTGCAGCAGAGACAGGATTTAAATTGCTAACATCCACTCCATATTACGCTCAGGCCAATGGTCAGGTCGAAGCTGCTAATAAAGTTATTATAAATTTGATAAAGAAGCATGTGGGAAAAAAGCCAAGAAATTGGCATCAAACGCTTGACCAAATCCTTTGGTCCTGTCGGACGTCACCAAAGGAAGCAATAAAGACTACCCCATTTCGTTTGACATTTAGGCATGATGTTGTATTGCCTGCAGAAATTCACCTACAGTCGACAAGAATTCAACGACAAAACAGTCTCTCGTCTGACGAATACTGGAATATGATGTTAGATGAATTAGTAGAATTAGACGAAGAAAGGCTAATAGCGTTGGATAGGTTAATAAGACAAAAGGAAAAAGTAGCAAAGGCTTACCACAAGAAAGTCAAAGAGAAGACATTCATGGTAGGTAATTATGTATGGAAAGTTATCCTGCCCATGGATCAAAGGAATAAGTTATTGGGTAAATGGTCCCCAAGTTGGGAAGGACCGTTTAAAATTCTGCAAGTATTTTCAAACAACGCATATGAAATTGAAGAATTAAATTCAGATGGTCGAATTTTGAGGGTGAATGGTAAATATTTGAAAAAATATAAACCTACACTTCAAGAAATACGCATAATAGACCGAAGCTGAAATATTAGATTAAAGATGGCTATAAAAGTAGCCAACTATTACAAAAATAGTCATAAAGAAGTGGAGCGATCGAAGAGTACAATAAAAAAAAAGAAAAAAAAAACCAAAGTCACTAAAATATCCAATATTAGTTAACCCTTCGGTCGATGTCTTTCAAGGATAGTAGAGGCAGACTTTCGGCTTCGAACATATCCATACGTCCAGTCATGCGTATTTTCCTCACCACACCTTGCTTGAGGAATAGGTAGGATAAGAATCTTCCATAAGGAAGACAAGTCACCATTCTTTGACGAGAGGCAGTCAAAGAGACAGCTTCCACAAGTTGCTTAAAAATCAATAGAGGAAAGTTGATTTTCTTCCCCTGAAGGGCACAGGAAATGAATTCCAAGTCTTCCACCATGATGCTATTTTCATCATGGTAGCGTGGACGAAATTTGCCCACCAAAAGTTGGTGCCAAATTCTGATTACTTTGGCACAAAAGGGGTCATTGTCCATGAGATCCCTTAACATATTAGAAGTGTTCATGTTGAAAATATTGTCACCAAAAGTTTCACCGGTATTACTGCATTTCAACAAATCAGAGATTGTTGAGGGAGTGATGATGACATGAGCCCCTCGAATGTTGGAGGTTATAGTAGTCCTCCCTTCTGGATCTATGCGCAAAGATGCAAACCTCCAAAATTCAGTCAGCATGCAGGGATAGATGTTACCATCTAAAATTTCAGGATAAAACTCAAGTCCCTGACCAGCATAGAGGGCACGAACATTGATGTGGTTCGCATCAAATTCTTCTTCAGAAAGTTTAAATTCTTTCTTGATGCAGGATCTTATGTGGGCGTTTGTTAAAGGTTGTGCCATGGTTTGAAGACAAAGATTGAAGTATGAAAATGTTTAAGATGTTATGCGTAGGGAAATGCAAAAGGAAATGGAAGGAATGAGGCTATATATAGAGAGAATATGTAGTTACTTCAGCAAGACAAACGTGGGAAAGGAAGTTAGAAAATCAAAGATCGTATTAAATATCTTGGAAACTGACACAAGCAAGTTGGGAACAGGTAAACAGCCCATTACCTAGTGTTTAGGTAATAATTAGTGCTTGGGAAAATGAAATGTAATCATGGCGTAATGGGAATTAACAAAAGTCTAAACCCAAGAAAGAACTGAAACGCCATCTTTTCTTTTTCCTAAAGTCAGTCGAAAGAAGTCGCTTGGGGGGCAATTTGTTACCCTAGGATTTCGACTTACCAATAAATGGGCAACTGGGGCTCAAAATTGGTAATTGGGCTTCAATTTGGTAGAAAGGCCCTAAATTGGTAATTGGGCCTCAATTAAATAATTACATTGCCATATGGGTCAAAGCGGTTCGACTAAGTAATGCTTAGTAGTCGAAGCTGTTCGACTAGAAAGATTATCAGAGGCTTCAGCGTTCGACCAAAAGTATGCGAAGACTTAAGAACTTTGTTGCAGAAACTGAAGTGGAAGTCGAGAGGTATTAGAAGTTAAAAGGAGACGGTTTTCAGCAGTTACAAGAGACGCGTGGAGGCCTTATACATCGAAGATGCTGCATGTCGAAGACACGTGTCGGCTGATGACAGTCAACCGTTAGTAGTAGTTATTTTATTTTTACTATTTAAGCAAGTTCAATAGGAACAGTTTAGAGGTCCGCATTTTCTACATAAACACAAGTAAACTCAAATCTCTGTGCAATAATGAGTAAAGAGTGCAACTTTGGAATGTACGTATGCGTACCAGTTTAATTAATGCAATCATTTTACGTTATATTTCATCTTTCAGTGCACATTTACTGCCTTTTTATTGCTTTGATTTACTTTAAAGCCTTTAATTTCAGTGTTTTACTTTTACTTTAAAGTCACTGTTGCATTCAATACAAACCAGATACACATAATATAACAATATAAAGCAATTAGTCCTGGAGTATTCTAGTTGATTCCGCAAAAGTAACCTTTAAAAAGGAAACTAGCGCTTGTTTACCATTTTTCTGGGTAAACACATCTACATAAACTTGGACTAAGAGTACATCTTTATCTTTTCTTTTAATAAAGAGAGTAGTATCCACTTTACGCCTAGAGTACCCTTGGCTAAGAAGAAATTTGCTCAAACGTTCGTACCAAGCCCGAGGGGCTTGTTTAAGACTGTATAGAGCACGTTTCAGCTTATAAACATGAGTTGGATGCATGTAATTCTCAAAGCCGGGTGGCTGAGCAACATAAACTTCTTCATTTATATAGCCATTGAGAAAGGCACTTTTCACATTCATTTGGAATAGTTTGAAGTCTTTTGAACAAGCACAGGCAAGTAAGAGGCGAATAGCTTCGAGACGTGCTACGGGAGCGTATGTCTCTTCATAATCAATACCTTCCTCTTGATTGTAACCTTGGGCAACTAATCTAGCTTTGTTTCTAGTAATAACGCCATTTTCATCAAGTTTGTTACGAAAAACCCATCTAGTGCCGATTACTTGATGATCTCCCGGATGAGGGACTAAGTCCCAAACATCATTCCGTTTAAATTGGTTTAATTCTTCTTGCATGGCCATTAGCCAATGCTCATCAAGTAATGCGTCCTTAGCGTTTTTCGGCTCAAATTGTGAAACGAAAGCAAAATGATGACAGAAGTTACTTATCTTTGAGCGTGTTGTAACGCCCTTTGAGATGTCTCCTATTATGTTGTCAATTGGATGGTCTTTCACATTTGTCCAGGCCTTAGGAAGTTCTTCATTGTTTGAGATGCTCTCTTTTTCATTTTCATCACGAGACTCATCTTTCTCTTTCTCAGCATCTTTCTTTACAATATTTTCATTCTCGTCTTCCTTATCTTTGACAATATCTTCAGTGGATGGACCTGCACTATTAAACGAAAGACCTTTCTCGACATATTTTGTATAAGATTCATCAAAAGACACGTGTACTGACTCTTCTACTATAAGTAATCTTTTATTATATATCCGATATGCTTTGCTAGATTGTGAGTAACCAAGGAAGATGCCCTCGTCAGCTTTAGCATCGAATTTACCAAGATTATCCTTACCATTGTTCAATACAAAACACTTACAACCGAATACATGGAGATGAGATACATTTGGTTTTCTACCCTTTAGTAATTCATATGGAGTTTTGTTTAGTATAGGACGTATTGTTATCCTATTCAAAACATAACACGTGGTGCTAATCGCGTCAGTCCAGAAATACTTAGGTAGACTACCCTCATTCAGCATTGTTCTTGCCAACTCCTCTAGAACACGATTTTTACGTTCAACCACTCCGTTTTGTTGCGGTGCTCTAGGAGCTGAAAAGTTATGCTCAATTCCATGTTTATCACAGTATTTTTCAAAAAGATAGTTTTCAAACTCTCCACCGTGATCACTTCGAATTGCAACTATTTTGGTGTTCATTTTGTTCTGACATAATCTTGCAAATTGCGTGAAAGCTGGAAAAGTTTGATCCTTACTAGGTAGAAAGATTGTCCAACAAAATCTAGAGTAATCATCGACAATGACAAAACCATATATGTTTCCACCTATGCTTTTAGTCCTTGAAGGGCCAAAGAGATCCATGTGAAGGAGTTCAAGAGGGCGTGACGTTGAAACCACGTTCTTTGATTTAAAAGAGATTTTTGTTTGCTTTCCCTTTTGACAAGAATCACATAGATGATCTTTTGAAAACTTCATTTTAGGTAAGCCGATTACTAAGTCTTTTGTGACAACCTTGTTAAGTAAGTCAAAATTTATGTGGGCGAGACGTCTATGCCAAAGCCATGAGTCTTCGCCTAGAGCAATTAGACACTTGGTACTAGATTTAGATACTTCATCCAAGTTTAGCATATAGATGTTGTTTACTCTTAAGCCATTAAACATAATGTCTCTTTTCTTAGTATGTTCTATTGTGCAGCCAGAATTTGTAAACGTTACTTTAAAATCTTTGTCGCACAATTGACTTATACTTAAGAGATTATGCTTAAGACCTTCTACTAGCAGTACATCAGTTATAGTTGTGGTAGAAGGGTTACCTACACTTCCTTTACCAAGTATGGCTCCCCGATTGTTATCTCCGTAGGTAACATACCCCTTTTTCTTTGCGTGAAACTCAACGAAAAGAGATATGTCTCCAGTCATGTGTCTTGAACATCCGCTATCAAGGAACCACAACCTTTCGGCAATGTCAAGACACTTTTCCTGCAAAATTAATTTAGAAATGGAGGTCCCCAATTTTCATTGGGTCCTTGGTAGTGAGTACATAATTTGTTGCTCTTAGGCAACCATTGAAATACTCCTTTAGGAACCAAAATCCTCCTAAATTTGCATTTTTCAATGGTATGACCCTTTTTGCAACAATAGTGACAGGTAATATGATGAGAATATGTTGTTTTGGTAGTTGATACTTTTGGTACAAAAGTATATTTGCTATATAAAGGAGTATACGACCTTTTGAACTTATTTGGATCAACCGCAAAAGTCACTTTTGGTTGTAGAGCCTTGTGTAATTTGGCTTTTAGATCTCTTACTTCTTTTTGCCAAATATGACATGTCTCACAACCAAACCATGATGTAGGATCTATCTCAACTTTATCCTTTTGAATGTCTAGCATAGATTGTTTTAAAGCTTCCATATCCTTTTCGGTTTTCTCAACTTTTGATTCAAGATATGAAAAGATTTTCTTATTTGAGGCCAAAAGTTTGAAAGCTTAATTGCATCTCTATGTAATTCTTCAAAAGCAAGTTTTAGTTGAGAATGAGATACCTTGTCTATGAGTTCAGGTTTAAGATGACTTACAAGTTTCTTTTTCTTGTGTTGATGAGCCATAAGGCATAAGTTTGCTGATTCTTCTTCATCGCTTGATGAGCTTTCACTAGATGAATCACTTTCCCATGCTATGTAGGCTCTTCTAGATTTGTTATGACCTTTGCTTTGGTTCTTCTCTTTTTCCTTCTTAAGGTAGGGACAATCCGGTTTGTAGTGACCGACTTTGCCACAATTAAAGCAAGGCCCTTTGATTTTTCCTTTATTATTGTCATCTTGTTTGAGCTTGTTTGATTTCTTTCTATAGTTGATCAAGCCTTTGTCGGAATGTTTTGCTCCATTTTTATTTAGGTATTTGTTGCATCTTCGCACAAACAGTCCCATTTCCTCATCATCGGAGTCTTCATCATCACTTGTATCACTATCCTCTAGCTCTTGTCTTGAGGTTTTGGAGCTTGAAGCTTTTAGAGCTATTGACTTCTTCTCTACCTCTTTCTCCATGTTCTTCTCTTTCTTTGCTCTTTTCTCATGCATGTCAAGGCATTTAAGATGTTGTTCATGTTCCTCTAGTTTACCAAAAAGAGTGGTAATGTCTAAGGTGTTTAGATCATTTGCTTCCTTTATTGCTGTAACCTTGGGTTGCCATTCCCTGTTCAAACATCTTAAGATTTTGTTAGTAGCAACTGCATTGGAAACAGGTCTATCAAGAGAATTTAAACGATTTTTCAGGTGAACGAATCTCTTCTGCATGTTTTCGATGGATTCACCATCTTCCATGTGGAAAAGTTTGAACTCTTGAGTTAACGTATTGATTCTAGCTAGTTTGACATCATCCGTTCCCTCGTGGGCAACTTGCAATGTGTCCCACATAGCTTTAGCGGATCTACAATGGGAAACGCGATAGTATTCATCAACTCCTAGAGCTGAGATTAGAATGTTTCTCGCTTTCCAATCGTATCCATATCTCTTTTCATCTTCAGCATCCCAAGTATTTTCTGGTTTTGGAACAACTGCACCAGCTGCATTTGTCATGGTGATCTGAAAGGGACCATTGATAATAGCTGTCCAGATGTTCCTATCAATTGCATTGATGTGGACACACATACAATCCTTCCAATAGCCATAGTTTTCACCGTTGAAAACTGGAGCTCTATTGTGAGCCCCTTTAGGTCCGGAAGCCATCTTTCCAATAAGTGTTTCACGTAGCACGGAATAAACCAGAGCTCTTGATGCCACTTGTTAGACGTTGGCCTAAGGATCTAGAGGGGGGTGAATAGATCTCACAGAGTTTTTCGGAATTATTTCGAACTAAGGCGAAAGCGGTTCTGAATCGACTTGCGTCTATTCCGGACCGTTATTGCAAGGGTCGTATATGTGACAAAACCACAAGATAATTGAGATTAACGATGAAATGATATGTTATCGAATCAATATGTTTTACTATAGAAAATCGATTAACTTCTGATTTGATAGACTTTGAATTGCAATGCAGTAATAGTGAAAGAAGCAAAAACACAAACACTTGGTGATAATGATCAAATTGATGGTGATTCAATGTGTGATGAATTGTGATGTTTATGCAAGTTCTTAATTCACAATTTTAACACTCGAATCGTTGATCAATTTGCAATTATAACCAAATTTGAACATAACGTAAATGAAAAGATAAAAGCGACAAGAACACGATATTTGTTTAGGCAGTTCGTCGATCGTCCTCGCTACGACTACGTCTTCCCCCAATTCCAAACTGAAATTGGGATATCTTCCATTAATGTTGAAAGCATTTTATACAAAGAAGATAACAAAGCGATAAACAATAAACCAAATTTGTCGATCCTTTGAATCTTCTTCCCCCTTGATCTTGAGCCAGATCAAGGTCTTCCAAGAGCTTCACTTTGATCCCTTTCTGCAGTATCTTGAAATTGCTTGAACACTTGTTCTTCAATCTTCACACTCAGCTGGATTCTTGATGAAGTCTCTTGATAAAAACCCCCTAAATTCACCAATCTTGGAGGACAAAACCCTCAGATTTTATTCACCAAAAACCCCACAAATCTTCACCCACTAGGAATCTTCAATTCCGTTCCATGGACGTTATCGAACTCGATCACTAACCCTCAACGCAAGAATGATTATGTGTAATTGTGTTGGAGATGATGAAGAACGAAGATGAGAAGCATTTGTGTATCTTTCAGTTGTTGGTGTTAAGAAACTGCAATAATAAACCTTGGACAATATATATGAGAGATAATCAGTTGGAGCAGAGAAAACCAGAAATTTTGGCAGTTTTGATCAGATAGGTCGACCTCTTGTAATGCTTAGGTCGACCTAACAGAGCTGCATTTGCTTTGAATAACATTTGTTCCCAGTTAGGTCGACCTGTTAAGGAAGTAGGTCGACCAGAATCCTCTTCAGATACGTTTTGGGGACTTTTCCTCAGTTTAGGTCGACCTAGTTGTTGTGTAGGTCGACCTGTCTGAAGGATGTGTAAATTTCTCCACTTTAGGTCGACCTGGGTTGGGAGTAGGTCGACCTGACTGCTGTTTTTCTGAGTTCTTCTTGTTTTACTTGTCATGAGTCGACCTATATGTATAGTGGGTCGACCTGCTCTGTCTTGAGTGACCAATGGATGCTTTTCTTTGAGTTCTTCTGCTTGTGCCTTGTTGCTTGTTTGCTTGTGGAGTTTGCCATGTATCAAAAACACCTTTGTGAGTGTGATCTTGTATTTACATTAAGTTTCGAAGTATTTTTCGCAACAAAATCCGCAGCAAACTCCATTGAAGAATCCGCAGGAAAAAAAGAAGAAGAAGGTGAATAGGAACTCTGAATTGCTGACTCACACGCGTGGCATGTTTGACGTGTTCTATTGGCCAGTCAAACAACTTTGATTCTCTCCCCTCTTGTGATTGGTGAAGCGTAACACACAGGGGGCCCACGTTGACTTTACCGTTATTTTTTGCGTTATATATTTATTTTATTCGACTGATCCCTTGAACAGAAAACGCAGGCAACACAGCTGGCTAGAAAAGAAGACTTGTAGCCCCCAGAACCTGTGTTCGAACCATGGCTATCACATATATTTTTAACAATTATTCCCTTTCAGATCCAGTACACACGCCCACGCCTGACCATGGTGTTCCCTCTAATCTCCACCACAAGATCTCCAGCGATGCTATCTAACGGCCCAGAAGCGAATCTCCATGGTGGACCTCCAAGACTCAGCCACACAGAACCCAGCGCCTCCACCTGGTTTTTCTAATTCCCTTTTTTCTTTTTTTTGCTGTTTGATTGTTTTGTGTCTTTCATTTTTATTTTTTTCTTTCTTTTTTGTTTATCAAACCTTTTCACAATTATTTTAAGTTAGTTTAGGATTAATTAGATTAATAAATCAATTTAAACTAATAAATTAATTTAGGTTTTTAAATTATGTAATTTAAATTAGAATTAATTTTTTAAAATAGGTTTAGATTTTAATTTTAATTATAATATTAATTTTATTAGTTAGTTAGATCAAAATAATTAGAATTTAATTTTTTTTTAGGTTAAATAATGTTAATTAATTAGGTTTATAATTAATTTTAGGTTTAGCCTTTAAACTTCACAAACCATAGAGAACCCTAGAAACTTTAAGGTAGGGGTTGTCCATTAGCTGTAGGTATAGGTTCACGCTTCTGTAATCAAACATTAAATTTCTTCAGACGCGCATTCTCTTCTCATCCCATACTCCATTGATTGTCGAATGCTCTATTTAATTTTCCTCCTTATTTAAATTATTTGCCTTTATTTATTTGTTTAAATTATTTGCTTTTATTTATTTATGTAGGCTATTTGCCTTTCTGCCTTGCCTTACTGTTATTCTATTATTTATGGTTAACTTGTTCTCCATTTATTTCGTGTGGTTTCCCCACAAAGTTTATTTGCCTTATGCCAATTGCCTTGCCTGGTTTAATTCTTGCCATATTATTGTAACTGCTCCAAAGCCCTGTAATTATTCTTGCCTTTTATTTTCTGTTACCCTATAAGGGTTTTATTGTAATAGCTTAGGTTTATTTTCCGCCCTTTAAATTTCCGCATACAGGTGTTTATTGTAATAGCGTATGAATATTAGAATGTTCTAGTTTCTGCTATGGTTAGTAAAATAGGGAGTGACAAAACAATTAATTGAATATAGCTCACCTAATGCAAGATAAATATATGAATCCAATTCACGTGATTGTTGCACACACTCACCTTTAGGGTAACTCCTCTTATGCCGCCTTTCGATCAAAAGATAGTCAAGTCCCTCGGATGTAGGGATACCTTAGCATATGCTGCCTACGAATTCAAATTATCATAGTCCCTCGGAATAAAAGATCATAGTTCCTTCGAGTTGCCTAAGAATAAAATGATCTCGTCCCTCGATGTTGCCTCGATAAATGATGATAGTCCCTTCGAATGCTAAGGTGTCCTTATTGTTGCCTCAATGACTATTATATCCTTCTTCGAGACTAGCTGCCCTCTTTATGGTAGGGACAGTCTTGTGGCGAACGATACTCTCGACGACCCTTAAACATCCAATTGAAAGACTTCCTGTCCTCTCATGGTATGGATAGACCCTTTCGCCCGAAAGACTTAAAGAACAAGAAAGATAAACTTAGGGTAGGTGTTCTTAAATGCTTGCTCATATTCAATTCAAACTTTCCAATTACTTTTCACACCTATTTTTCAAATCAATTCAAAAAGGCTACGCTTATTTACAAGCTAAAGTCCTTATTCAAAAATCTTTACTATTCACACACGACACTTCAAACTTTTCAAACAAACAAGTGAGCTAAGCAATTAAGAGCCCATGGATAACCATGGATACAAAGGGTGCCTTACACCTTCCCTTTGTATAACCTACCCCCCGAACTCAAAATCTTTCAAAGGTCTTTCCTGTTCTTTTTGCCTTTCCAATTGGATAAAATAAAAGTCGGTGGCGACTCTTGCGTACCGCAACATTTTCTTTAAAAGTCAGTTCACCGTATTACAGCAGGTTTGAATAAAAGCTTGATTAGCATGTGCGCAGGATGTTAGGACACAATGTCTTGACATCATGCTAAGTATGGTTGAGAATCTCTTATTTCATCATATGTGTGCAAACTCCACTGACTACTAACATGATTACATGTTTGTTTGATAATGCGAAAATGTATCACATGTTTGGCTTGATTTACACAGATTATGTCTTCATTTTATTTTAATTATGTTACTCTTTATTCGTATTATGCCAGTATTTTCTATGTTTTTTGAAATTTAATGTTTACAAAGCTCGCTCGGGAAAAGGAGTAAAAAAGGGGAAGAAAGAAAGGAATATATATAAATATAAATATATATAAATATAAGTATATATAAATATACATACATATATATATATATATATATATATATATATATGAAATGTGACGACCGTCACACACCATGCCACGATGACCGCCGCACACCATGCCACGATGACCGTCACACCCTCCCCCCTGCCGTCCGTCGTCCACTTAAAAAGTGTGACGTTAGTCACACACTCAGACGCGCTCGTCACGCCCTAACTTCCTCCTATTTTCCAGCTTTCTTTATTTCTCTCCGTGAACTACGTCCAAGACGGAAGCTACTACTTTTCTTCCTATATTTTCTCAACCTAGCTGAACTCAAAGCAATATAAATACTCGGCATTAATCAGAGAAAACACACTCTTCTTCTCGGCAGAATTTTTCCTTGTTTAGTTTTAGGCAATTTTTCTACCATGTAAAAGTGGTAGTTTCTCACATCAATGAACTACCACACCGTTAGTATTAGGTGTTGTTTTATTCGCTTCAAATTCAGTTCCAGTTATTGTATGCCAAGAATATTTTGCATTATTTAAGAAGTTAATTCCAGTTTCTTTTATTTCATCATTTACAGGTTTCATTTTATGCTTTCTTATTATTTTCATTTACCGTCGTTAATTTAATTGCCATGTTCTTCTTAATTTCCATCCGCCTGTTTAATTTGTTTACGCTTAATTCCATGTCCGGCTAAATGGTTTTGAGTCCGGTGTGTGAGGACCGTCGTCTCCGACGGGACTCGGTAATTATTGTGTTGGCTTAGTTATTATTATTAATTTATATTTTGGTTTATGTTTTTAATATTAATTTAGGTAACCTTGTCACGAGAGTGAAAGGTTACCTACCACGATTTCGTCACGAGAGTGAGAGATCTATTAAGGTTCGAACTGGCACTGCGAGAGCATGGGGTTCGAACCAGATAGTAAAAACTAAGCATTAATCCTAAACACAGCGAGAGCGCTTTAGGATTAATCAGAACTTGTTTAGTTTTCAAACGGCGTTCCTTGATTTAAGTGGGCGGGCGAGAGCAATATCCTACAGTTAAAAAGTGTGACTTTATTCAAGACCACGAGAGTGTGAGGTTTAGTCTTTAAGCTAATATTTTCTACTAAATATGTTTTTAACATTTTTAATAAGCCAAGGAATTACAGAGTTCCCGAAGTACGCAGAATCCACAATGCGGTCTCCCTTTTCTTATATTCATCTTAATCTTAGTTTTATTTCAGTTTTAGTAGTTAGTTTCCCCTTTATCAAACATTCATTAGCCTTAGCTTTACAAAGCAACAATAGATTACAGTAGGTTGACATTGGTCTCTGTGGTTCGACAATCTTTTATATTACTTCGATAAATCCGTGCACTTGCGGACGCATCAAGTTTTTGGCGCCGTTGCCGGGGACTATTTAAGTCAATATCGTAACTTGCTGTTACACCGTAGAGACTAAGGCAATTTTTCATTAACTATTATGTATCACCCAAACTTTTTCTACATCCCCAACTCCTATTACTTCGAGGAATCACCCAAAAACCTCATAAATCCGACCTCGAAATACTATTGGAGAATTTCAATGCTGCATCACTACCTGATTCTCACCCAAATTTCCTCTACGATCACCACAACCAATATTTTAAGGAGTCACCAGAATCCCATAAATCCGACCTCGAAATAATAATGGAAAATTTTAAAGAAACATCTACGATGACAGAGTGCTTTGCAGAAATACAAAACGCAAAGCTAACCCACTTTGAAGGACCACAAGAATCCCATAATTTCAACTTCGAAGCATCAATGGAGGATTCCGATGAGGCGCTAACTCACTCTAGGTTAGAATCTACGATGGAGCACTTTGTAGAGACCCAAACTGTCCAAAATGAAGATCTTAGAAAACAAAACTAATGAATCCCTTAGGCAACTAACAACTGTGGTTGAGTCTCTAGCGACTCAGAACGAGGCCGTGGCGAGTCAAATCTCCCTGCTTGAACAAAAACATATAGGACCCTTCCTTGAGAATCACGTGGATATTGTAACAACCAGTAGTGAACAACAAAGTGAAAATCCTAAGGAGAGTTATGATGAGTTTGAGGAGAGTGATGAAGAGTTTGACGAAAGTAATATTGAGATTGAGGAGAGTTCCGGTGAGAAAAGAGTAATGACTAAGGAAAATCCATCAACACCATCCAAAAGGGAGGATGTAGAAGAGATTGAGAAGGAAGAACCTATTGTAATTCCTCCTCCCTATACCTCACCGATTCCTTTTCTGCAAAGTTTTATGGAAGCTACGATAAACTCACAATCGAAGACGTATGTGGAGGTATTAGAAAATATCCACACTAATGCACCATTGTCTAAAGTCTTGCATAAAAAGAGAAAGATCGAGGTCCATGAAACCGGGGATGTCATTACTGTTAAGAGGGGAAGGTTAGCATTTGAGGTAATGGTTGAAATCATTAAGCTCAAACTTGAAAAGCTGATACTTAGGATAGATCCAGAAACACCACCACAAGAACAAAAGAATGAACCACCCCACAGAAGAAAGAAAAGAAAAGGTGAGGGATATGTGAGATGGCTCGATAAGTGGCCATGGAAATCAACGATTACTAAAAGTTCAACCGAGGAGTTATTCTCGAGATAACCACCATGAGTGTTTGGACTTTTAAGCCGTCGAGCTATCGATGTTAAAAAAAAAGCGCTGCGTGGGAGGCAACCCACGAGCTTTCAATTTAATGTTTTCCTTTTATTGTTTGAACTTGCAGATAATAAAGATATAGATCGCTTGTCACGTCTCGACCATATCTAGGCGAAAAATCTATAGACAATCATCTCAAAGATGAGCGGGTCTCCACACACATTCCTACGAGTGTTGCTGCTGGTGGTGACACAGTTGATGAGCATGATTGGAGAAGGTATTTCCTCCGGACGTGGAGCAGGTTTGTTCGTGATAGCTCACTAGTAGCATCCATTCAGGTTCTGTCTTTACTTTTCCACCTTTTATCAAAACATTGAGGACAATGTTTGGTTTAAGTGTGGGGGAGAAGCTTTACCGCTTTCATTTATTGCTTTATTATTGTCTTCTAGTTATGTCGTCAAGTCCTTATACATGATTTTCAATTACTATTGAATTTTCCCCAAAATTTGAAAATTTTTGAAAATTTTAACCTCCAACAAAAATTTGAATTTTGACGCATGGCATACACACTCTGAAAGTATAGAGGTTGTCACACTTAAGGCTTTGTTAGAAAGACTTGGGGATGTTTCAACAACATCGATACCTTCCTGACAACCTAAAACCCCTCATTATGTGAGATCAATTTGGATGCCCATTATGTCGAGACCTTAGGCTCAAGTTTCCAAAGTAGCTCTTTGTCATACCATAATTTTTGACCCCCCTGAGATGACATATCTTCAGGATTTTCATCAGGTCAAATCAAGTACCCAGAGCAGTCACTTCTTCATCTGGCATTTAATCAAGGATGTTCAAAGACAAGAAAACTCAGGCAAAGGATCAATCAATAGAAGGATTGGTCTCTAACACAATCATAGGACTCAAAAGCTTCACTTTTATATTCACCTATGATTGATTAGACACTCAGTCACCTGAGTACAGGTTTACTCAAGTCACCAGACTAGGGTTTTTGAGCCTATCAAGGACTGAAATCAGGGATCACCTTTGGGAAACCCTAAAAAGCTCCAGGACATCTATTAAAGACTTCAATCATCTTCAAATGATCCATAAAATAAGATCCACTGGACATCACACCTCAATTCAAGATCCACAATCACCAATTTCATCTGGTCGACAATTAGGGTTTTTAACCTAATTCATCTGGATAGTTGACTTTTAATTAGGGCATGGATCCAAAACTCAAGACATGATTCAAGAACCTCTACTACCTCAATATAACCCATTTACATCACTCATTTGAGGAGAAGATCTTAATTCCACACAAAAGTCCAAAATCTCACTTTATCTGGAAAAAGTCAACTGTATGGGATCACCTTTGACTTTTAAGATTTTTGGTCAAACCATGACTTTCAAAGATCAATATCATCAATATATGGATATTAAAGTCATTTGACCAAAGAAATCCAAGAAGAATCATCAAGGAGCAAAAAGTCGGGAATTAGGGTTTTTGAGGGCATTGTGGGAACTCAAAATTTCACCTACACAACTCAAAAAACTTCCAACATGAAAGTTGTAGATCTTGCAAAATAAAACAACATCTTACAATGGAACTTTTTTCAAAAGATCAATCATTTAAGAGATTTGGAAATTTTGAAGTTTTAGGTCATAAACACTTTGAAAATTTTCTAAGTGTTTTTAACCTAGTTTTCTTCCAACTTTGGCCTCATTTTTCACAAATTTGCCAAAGGATTCTGAAGGAACCATAAACTAATGATTTGAAGTAGATGTTTAGGGCTTTCCAAATTGTGTTCAACCTTCTCCAATTTCATTTTGAGCTAAGAGTTATGCTTGTTCAAAGTTGGCCTCATGAAGTGAAATTATAGGTCATGTACAATTTGAAACTTTGCAATTTTGTGCATTTTGCTTCACTAAGTGATGCTACACGACCTCTAATGCATCTGAAAACATGCCATGCATCCAAAGTCATCATTGCATAAGGATTAGAGAAGATTCCCAAAAACAAAGGCATGTGATTATGTAATGATTGCATTTTTGAATAAATGGCAAATGATGAATCATCAAGGAATCTTGCTCTAAGCCAATTAGAACTCTCCTCTGAATCAGAAATGTTCCCTTAGATCATACAAGATCAATGGTTGGGGAAGCTAGCCCGAAAATGCATCATTGCATTTGGGATCTTTTCAAATTTTCTTCATGGCTAAGAAACCAAACTCACTTCACTAAGCAAGCTCACTATGCACAATTACTCTGAACCAATTGCCTATAAATAGAGGGCTCTTTCTCATTCAGAAAACACACCAAAGCAACATAATTCTTGCTTTCTCTCTTCTTTCTTCATACTTAAGGTTTTCAAAGGTTCTTTGGCAAGAAGACTCGGATTCTTCAAACCAGAGCTCTTCCTTTGGAATTAAGTATTCAAACACCTTAGGGGAGTCATTTAGAGGTGATCCAAACCTCTGAAACAATTATGGGCGTGGAGAATCATCATCTTCACCTCTCACTTGGAGCTGTTGCAGTTGGGGTCGAGCAAGAAGTTATGGGCACTTTCAGTCCAAGCCAGGCATCTCAACACCTTCCAAAGGAGTCATTGAAGCTATCTGGATCGTTACAACAGCTCTGTAACACCTTTTGATCAGAGCCAAATCTTCATTTTTCAGGTAAGTTTCAAAAGCTTCAAACTCTATGATTCACGCATGATAAATTTAAAATGAAGTTACCAGTTGGTTTCTGCACCTTCATAGATCATTAGCCCTCAATCAATTACATCAAATCATGCATATATAGTATTTCATGTTTAATTTCAGTTTTAGGGTGCTTAGTGTTCATGCTTGCGAATTTTATGTTATACTGAAAATAAATAAAATTAAAGGACACCATCATGATCCTCGTTCAAAAACGAGCAAAATCCATGTTTACATCTTTAAGTTTGGTTGAGAAACGAAGGAGATAGCAAATTCAAAAATTTGAAGCTTGAGGTTGAAGATGAAGATGGTGGCGCCATTTTTTTTGAATTTCCCAGAAACGAGTTTATTTTATTTTGAATGATGGGTGTGTTATCTACGAATTCATCGTAGTGTCCCAATGGTTACAGCGCGCGTCCAAAAGCCTTGCCTTGCCTTAGGTCTGGGGTTCGATCCCCCCCCTCAGACCTTTTGTTCATTTATTTTCTTTTTTAGCTCATTCATTGCTTTGTTCTACATATAATCATATGGGCTCCCTTCTTAAACAAGCCACGCGCGTGGCCCAGTTGGTATTTGTTTTGTTTGGTAATCTATAGGGCGTGGGTTCAAGCCTTGAAGGAGACAAACCCAAATTTTTTATCACTATTTTCTTCTGTTTTATTCACAAACTTCACATAATTATTTAACCTATCAAACTAATCCATTTTCACTTCATTTTTCACACACTTGTTATTTAATATACCTATTTTATGAATAATCAAAAAAATCATAAAAATATTATTTATTTCATGTATTTTAATTAGGTTTAAAATAGTACGTTTTAAGTGTTTTCTTAAATACTTTAAGATATATATTTTCATTTTGTTTTAACCTAATTACTTTGTGAATAATTTTATGATAAAACCCTAATTATTTAGGTCTTAATTAGGTATAGATTTCATCTTTGCCTTAATTAAGTTGACTTTTGTCAATATTCAAAACTGTTTTCAATCTCTGATTAAACAGATGATTAAGGTTTTCAAACAACAAAACCTTATATCATTTCAATCATTTTCAACTGTTTCTCATAAACAGTAAATCATTTTTAAGTGGGCCTCTAATAGAGTGTAAGTCCCAACACCTTTTTCTTTTCATAGTTTGTTTTTAAAAACTGTATTTTCAAAATCTTCTTTCTGTTTTCAAAATATTCTTCTGGTATTTGAAGGGCATTATTCCCGGTGAAACTCTTCAGATACCTATGTGACCTTTGTCCATCTTCACTTCTTCTGTTTTCAAAACTTTTAACTGTTTATCATATATATTCAACTGTTATCCATCAACTGTTGGTGAGGCTTTGTACATACTTCTTCAAAGGCCTCCACTCCATCCAGGTTAGGTTTTACAAGCTTTCAATTTACAGTCTTTGTTTAAATTACTGTCAAATATAAACTGTGCATATATTTGTTTAGAACTACGTCTGAGTGTAAACCTTAGGACAGTTAAACTATATATATATTATAGGAATATGACCTAGGATTGAGAATGTCTTCCCGGTGAAGGCTCTTTCCTAATTAGAGATCTGTAGTTCAAACCCCCAAGATGAATTATTCCCGGTGAAACATCTTGGCAAAAACCTTAGAATCCAAAAAAAATAGGACACATCCACCCAAAGAGGAATTATTCCCGGTGAAACCTCTTACCCATTTGCTTAAAGCCAAAATAAGTTCAAAACTACATAGCTTTCTCTTGTGCTATAACAAGGACCCTCGATGACCCTCGATTAGCCTCCTCTTGGGCTTTGTACAAGGACCCACAGGCTTCTTAAAAGCATTTCCAGCTTCCTCTTGAGCTTGTATACAAGGACCCATCAGGTTTCTTATAAACATAGGAACAAGACTTTAGTCACCTTTTAACCTACCCTGGTGAGTTTCTTCCAATTTAAACCAGACTATAAACAAGCTAAGTTTGTCTCAATTTTACATTGAGTACACCTTTTGGAATGAGAGGCATGGACAGTCTCTGTCACCCTTATCTTCATCAATTTTCCTTAGCAGAGTCTAGGATCCATGTTTGCTTATCCTCAGCAAGAGTCAGCCTTCATCTTGGGCTTTAAAACAAGAAGTCTCATTAGATAATCTTTCTGCCATCATCTTAACAAAAACCCCTGGAAAGGGTTAGCCTCCAAATCATTCTTTCATTTTAACAAAAACCCCTGGAAAGGGTTAGCTTCCAAATCATTTCTTTCATCTTAATAAAAACCCCTGGAAAGGGTTAGCCTCCAAAGTCAATTAATAAAAACCTGTTTAAAAGAATAAAACCCCTGGAAAGGGTTAGCTTCCAAAAATCATTCTTTCCAAAAGATAAATTCACCAGCTGAGTCAAAATCCCTGGAAAGGGTTAGCTTCCAAAAAAAATCAGTCTTTTAATAAATAAATCCTTCAGTAGAGTCAAAATCCAACAAAAATAGTTAGCCTCAACCTTGGGCTTCATACAAGGCACCAAAACAATAAAACTCCCCTGTTAATAGTCAGCCTCAACCTTGGGCATTGTGCAAGGCAGATAATAGAGTCTCCCCAGTGAGTCCTTCATCATTCAGGTAGCCACAACCTTGGGCTTTGTACAAGGAAGATAAACCATATTTCATGTGTCAAAGATTCCTAACATCTAGGATCTTTTCCCCATAAAGTCATCCATACTCAGTTTATTTAAGAGTCCTCCACAACCTTGGGCTTTGTACAAGGCAAAAAATAATGTTTTCCCTAGCTAGAGTCAGCCTCAATTCTGGGCTTTGTACAGAACACCAAATAAAATCCATCAAAATAAACACTCTCCAAATAGAGTCAGCCTCAATTCTGGGCTTTGTACAGAACACCAAAATTCCTTGTAATTAACCCCTAGTGGAGTCATCTCCCAGAGTCAATAAATAATACATTAATCAAAAAGCCTCAAGCTTGGGCCTCATACAAGCCAGTTAAAAATCAAATCTTTTATACAGTAGATAGACATAGCTTATCTCTATAGAGAGATCTTTCCTCTATCTCACCACATTCAAACAAACAAACATTACATTTCATTTTAATCAAGTCTCCCATTTAGGATTTTGAAAGGCATGAGCTGGCAGTAAAACCCAGACATGTGGTAACTTTCCCTAATTTGGATGAGCATCTTTCTTTCATTTAAGAGGCATTTGACTGGTATACTTGCACATACACAAGTAAGGTCCCCCTCTTGAATGAAATGAATTCAGTTATTCTGTCACTCTTTTAATGTTTGTGGTGGAATAGTAGAAATACCTCTCTATAAAGATGACTTCATGTCTCTTTACCGTAAACAGAGATTTAATTCAAGCTTCAACCTTGAGCTTCAAGCAAGGCACCCAAAAATAATTAATAATTAATTAGATCCCCGAACTACATTAAGCTCTGACTTCCATTAGGGATATGTAGGCATGAGGTTCACAAGGAATCTCAGCGAGCTAATAAAATACCAAAAATAGTCAGTCAGTCTGTCTGTCTTTCTTTTATTCAATTCAATTCCTTCTCCTAATACAAAGGAGAAACTTTCCCAATAATCATTAGCAGCACAAACACATTTAGACACAGA
Organism: Vicia villosa; assembly: GCF_029867415.1. Taxonomy (NCBI): domain Eukaryota; kingdom Viridiplantae; phylum Streptophyta; class Magnoliopsida; order Fabales; family Fabaceae; genus Vicia; species Vicia villosa. Next base: position 34,163,346 of record NC_081186.1, read on the forward strand.
GAAGGTTCCTGTAGAGTACTACAGATATGTAGGGTGTTTAAACACTTCCCTATGTATAACCGACCTCCTAGACTCTAGAATTTCTAGTCTAGGTGAAATCCCCACACTTAGCAAACTCCTAGGATTTAGTTGAGATCTTTTTTCCCCTTTCCTACTCGTAGGACAAATAAGAAAGTTCGTGTGATATCGTAGGAAGAACTGAAATAAAATTCATCCCACCATGGGCGCATTCTCCTTCCAAATTTCGCGTGAAGGGTCTAGCGTGCCGTCCTCCCAAGTGAAACGGGGAGGTAAAAAAAACGACAACCACACTCTTAAGTAGTTTTTATTAGCAGTCGACACCATCTTATGCACAAACTACGTATGGAGTTGATGAATATAAGTGAATGATCCTGTTTTTAATAAAAAAATGATTTAATTGAAAAATAACCTTCTAAGTTAGGTGACCCTCACCCGGTCATTTAGCCTAACGGTTGTTAAGCCAATAAGGATTTAATAATAAGCACCAACTATTGGTTGGCCCAGAGGTCACTGGTACTGGACTTGGTATGGCGGACTATGGTCCGATCCCCCGCAACCGCAGTTAGGAAAAATGGGGTTGCACCACTTAAAAACCAGAACCCCGTGCTAAAGGATCATAGTCGCTAGCCGATTTTCCCTACTATGTGAGTGTATGGATAACAGGCTTAATGTGATTGCACTTGAATAAAAAAGAGCAAAAGAAAAACGAGAGATATAGGTTGAGTTATAATGACATAATTCAAATTGGTTTGCATAAAGAGGGAGTCTTTGAAACATTGTGTCATTACGGTATCCTTGGTGTTGATATCTAGTACCTATTGATTTAACATTTGCCTAACACCGCGTATAACTAGGAGTTGTGTCATGCCCTTGTTTTAAATCGCACTTAATTATTTTCTTTTACCGTGTTGGTTGATTGCTTGAGGACAATCAATGGTTTAAATGTGGGGGTATTTGATAACGCGAAAATGTATCACATATTTAGCTTGATTTACATAGATTATTTCCCTATTTTATTTTAATTAAGTTGCTTTATGTTGGTATTATGCTAGTATTTTAATGTGTTTCAGGAATTAAATGTTTACAAGGCTTGCTTAAAAAAAGGAGTAAAAGGGGAAGAAATGAAGATATATATATATATATATATATATATATATATATATATATATATATATATATATATATATATATATATATGTATGAAAAGTTACGAGGGTTATATATATATGTGTGTGTGTGTGTGTGTGTGTGTGTGTGTGTGTGTGTGTGTGTGTGTGTGTGTGTGTGTGTGTGTGAAAAGTGACGGTCGGCATTTAGAATGCGACGCCCGTCTCCACCTCTATATCAAAATGAGACGTCTGTCTCCTATTTTTGAGGGCCACATCGTGAAACAATTGAGACGCACGTCTCAATGACTTCTTCAATTCTCCTATTTTCATGTCACGCTCTAAGTCAAAGAGGGCCACATTTCTGGAAGATTAAGGCCACAATTCAAGGAAATGGAAGTTAGGAGGAAGCACTATATAAAGAACCGGATATTCACGTAAAAGGGGTTGGACCATGCTTTGTCCCAACCACAGTTTCTTTCGTCTAGTTTTCCTATTTTCAATTCCAGCATTACTTTTCCTGCATTGAAGCTTATTTCCATTTATTATTCTTTTTCTCTTTTCATAGTTTTAGGCAGATATTTATTTTCTCACAATAGTTTCTACACCGAAAACTATTGTGTAATTTTTACTGGATCTAACCTTACGTTAGATCATAGTATTTTATTTCCTTGTTTTTATTATTATTTGATCGAAGAATTTATCGAAGAACAATCCAACCGACTTGTGGTGGAGGTTCGAGTACTTGAAGATCTAAAGATTTATTTCAGATTTATGTTATTCAGGTTTTTATTGACCGCATTTATTTCGTGTATGATTATAAATTGTGTTCAAATTAATATGCCTGAATTTATAAACCGAAACTATTATTGCATGCTTAATCCAATTAATATGTCTGGCTAATTTATTAAGATATCGGTATGTAAAGTAATTTAACCGTAGGGATCCGAAATAAGTTGCCTTAAATATGTTTTATTAAATATCACTCGTTTCTGGTTTTGTGTCTAATTAAATATGCTAAAGTTATAAAATCAATAGAGCGAGAGTTTGAGATTTTAGAACTGATAAAAGTTAAAATCAATAGAGCAAGAGTTTGAGATCTTTAACTGGATAGTAGTCATAGAACATTAGTTTTAAGGACACCGAGAGCGTATTAAAACTAAATAGAATTTATTTATTTTCAAAAAGTGTTTTTAAACCCGACGCGGGACAGCGAGAGCGTACGTTAGAGAATACTAGCATGATCCTAGTCAACAGAGCGAGAGTTTGAGACTAGGAGATTTAGGTAAATAACCTCTTCATGAAATGAGCATTTTATCAACTGTGATGTTTTCAAAAAGCTTGTCTATATCTAATGGGATGGCGAGAGCGTACATTATGAGTTAGGATAGTAGTCTAAATCAACAGAGCGAGAGTTTGAGAGGAAGACTTTTAAATGACATAGTTAATAGAGATTTTTAATTAAATAAGAACCATAGCCAATGGAACTTCGGATCACCTAAGTTAGACGAACTACATACTGATATTCGCTTATTATTATATTACATAGATTTAAGATTTTATTTTCCCCATTTATAAACAACTCAAATATCATTAGCCTTAGCTTTACATAGTAACTTTAGATAATGGTAGATCGATTTATAGTCCCTGTGGATTCGATATCTTTTAAAACTACACGACACGACTGTGCACTTGCAGTTATCCCGACTAATAGACACGTAAAGTCGCGATCATTGTTTCTGTTGCATCTCTGATTGTGGAAGTTCTACTGTGTATTCTCTACATGGCTGAAAATTGTTTCTGTGTTTGATTTATTTTCAAAAATCAGGTTGTTAAGCTGTTTTAGCCAAAATAACCAAAGGGGGGGATTGTTAATTCTCCGTGTTATGATTGGCATTATATTTGATAAAATTAACTTAAGGGAACATGTTGAACAAGATGTTCTATGCACGCTAAATAAGACATGTCGAGAAAGATGTCGTATGAAAGATCCATTTGACATCGTGTCTGTTAAGTTATAGGTGGATCTATTGAAGTCAGTTTTATGTACAGGTGTAGAATATTTTAGAATATTATGCAATCCTATGTGGCGCTTGATTTAGGGATAAGAGATTGTCTCTGTTTTCAAGATATTTGATTGGTTTCTAGATATGGAGAATATTTAGGAAACTAATGATTGAAGACCTATCTTCAAGGAGAAGATTGTGGAGTATTTTCTGGAGTGCCCTGCTGCAATTTGAAGCCAAAGTCTAGTCTAGAAGATTGTTTTAAATAGCAAGCGTCAAACCTAGTATTTGCAAGGAACTTACATTGTAGTTTGTGTTAGGGTTTGTGCAGTCTTGTCTATTGTAAGCCTCTCTAATATCATCTTGAGAGATGAGTTTGGAGTTTTTGCTGAGTTAAAAGTTTTGTGTTCATTCATAAGCTTTTAAGCATTGAGTGACTGTGTTTTGGAAGTGTGTCTTCTAATATTTTGTAATTGATCATCACGATGGTGATTGAGGGTGATTGAGGAGGGCCTCATACCTAGGTGAGTCTTAGGTAGAAGTATAGCACGGGTAGTGATTAAGTGAGCAAGTTATAAATTGGAGGTTGTTTACGTGTGAACCGGAGGTTGTTTGCATAGTACTTCGAATTGATAATACCATAGTGGACTTATCCCTGGCTTGGTAGCCCCCAGAGTAGGTATTGTTGTATACCGAACTGGGTGAACAATTACTTGTGTTCTTTAAGTTTCTGCACTGAACTATTTTATACCTTGTCATTGTGTGTTGTTTGGAAAATGTTGTCTCGACATCTCATAGGACATCAGCGATCTGAACGCCAGAATTTCTCATAGAAAGCATAAGGGTTTTCATCTAGAATTTTTCTTTGCAGACCATTAAATTCACCTCTCATATTTGAAGCTCCATCATATCCTTGCCCTCATATCCTTGAAATAGATAATGTGTACTTATCAATAATACCATAAAAAGTATCCTTTAATGACTCAGATGAAGTATCTGTGACATGATGTAGAACAATAAATCGTTCCACAACATTCCCTTTGTCATTCAAAAACCTAAAACAAATTCAACAAGTTTACTTGACGACATAGAGAATAATAGGTAATGAAAATTAGAAATTGGAAAATACAACTACTAACTTCAACATCACCGCCATTTTCTATTTGATGGATAAATCACGTGACTCATTAATAAGCACGGAGAATTGTCTATCACCAAGCTCTTCCATAATCACCTTGGTAACTTCATGTGCACAACCCGTTGCAAGCTCTTTTTGAATGTCGTCGCAAGTTATCGTGCAATTTTTTCCACCACTGTCAAAAACATCCCTCCTTTTTTCATTATGAGATTTTACCCAATCTACCATGTTTGTAAAATTGCCTTTATTTAGAGAAGTAGAGGATTCATCATGACCACGAAAAGCCATGCCTTGTGCTATGAGATATCTTGAAAAATCTAAAGAACAAGTCAAACGAATCTTATACAATTCTTCTACTTTAGCAAACTTACTTGTCACACTTTGTCGTTGATTATTATAATCATCGTAGTGCTTGACACATGAGTTGTGAAAACTATAATGACTACCAACCTGACCTTTCAAGCCTTGAGATGCACGTTTCTAATCTCTATATCCGCTTTTAGTGAAGACTTCAAAACCAAAGTGTTCGGCCCTCTCGGGTTGCTTAAATAAAAAACAATAAAAACAATAAGCTTCATCCTTTATCTCACTGTATTCTAACCATGTATAATTCTTATACCATGATTTACTAAATGCTCTTTTAACACTTCTAAATTCGAGTACGAGGAAAGCTTGGGAAATATGGCTGCATTGGACCCTTCAATATATATGTCCTCCTCACTTGGTCTTGAATATTCGGAGTATACTCATTAATTTATTTCCTACGACTTGGATCACGCACAATCTCATTTGAATTAAACTCACTATCCACATTATTAAGCGGTGGTTCTAATGCAGCTTTCGGTTCCACATTCTCAATATTTTCTCTATCAACCAAAAATCTCCTCATATCTAAAAAAAAAAATAAAGTTGTTACAAAATTGTAGTTTCAAAATTTTAAAGAATAAGAATCAAACAATGCAAGGTTACTAGTCAATTAAATAAAATCAAACAGTATTACTAAATTTATGAATAAACAAAACTAACATTCAACAATCCTAATCCATAAAAAAATTAAATTTATGAAAAAAAATAAAGTTGAAACAATATTACTAAATTTATGAATAAAAACAAACAATATTACTAAATTTATGAATAACCTAAAAAATCTATAATTGATTTTGATTACATGATTCATCAAATAACCTAAAAAAGAGAAATAATAGTTACATACTGATACTATTCAATAATCTAGTAACTTACCTCCTATGAATTATGGAAGAAAAGACGGCGGCGTCGGCAGCCAGCAGCAGAGAGAAGGAAATAGAAGAGCCGGCGACAGAGGGAAAAAAAGAGACAGAGAGGAGGGAGGCGAGGCGACGGTGGAGATGGCGGAGGGAGGAAGGGAGGAGGAGACGTCACGGAGTCGGAGAAACGGCACGTTTGCGTTTTCTTTTTCTTTTCCACTTTCTGTCTTCTCGTTCTTGTTCCACTGTTTTTTCTTTTTTTTTTTAATTTTATTTTCTTATTTTTAATAATATGAATATCAAAAAAAATTAGCGCGCCTGACATAAACCAGCCTGACCGTATAGTAGAACCGTCACAACATTAATGAATATTATATGTGTTTTAATTAAAAATTATTATAAAAAATAATTTTGAATTTTGAATTTTGAAATAATTTTTATTATATGTGTTTTAATTAAAAATTATTATAAAAAATATTATATGTGTTTTACAAAAACCGTTCATATTGTATTGAATTTTGAAATAATTTTTCAAAAATCTATCTAAATTAGATTACATGTATATATTTAATACTTATTTATTTTTTATTTGTATGATATAATATTATATTAATTTATTATTCATTAATATTTAATTGTTTTTAATATTAATTGTTAATTTAATTTATCAATTTATTTTTAATAATTCAATTATTTCAAACAAAATTGATTATTCTCATTCTATGATTTTAATTTTTTATAAGTTACTCCCTCCGTCCCAAATTATAAGGGAAAAAAACAAAATCACGTTTATTAAGAAAAGTAAAAACATAATCATTTAATCTATGGTTTTTTTGAAATAAAGTGTGTTGGAAAATGTAAAAAAATTTCTAATTGGTTGTTGGTTATAGAAATGATGAGAGAGAATGTAAATTAAATGCAATTTGTATTTAATTTTACCTTGAAAAAAATGAAAGATGATTTCTTCTCTTATATTTTGGGACAAGAAAATAGCATTTTTTTCTCTTATATTTTGGGACGGAGGGAGTATGTGTTATATGGTATTTCAAAACTATTATTTTATAATATTAATATTAATCAAAATTATAATTCTTAATTTAATAACTAAAACGGTCTCAAATTAAATTGAATTAAATTAAATTGAATTAATTTTTTTAACTAGTCATAGAAAAACCAAATCAATTAATAAATAATTACTTTCAAATCAGATGAATTTTTCTCTCAAGATCTACTTGAATAACACCGCAAATTCCACCATATGGCTTTTATGAAGTATAAACTGGGTAAGAAAGATTCAGATAAGATCAAGTGCTAGGAATATAAAATACAGTTATTTATTTTCTGACAAACTAGTAACAAACCCGTGCATACGCACGAGTTTTATTATGTTACGCGCATTTAGATATATCATTTATTTCAAATAAAATGTTAAAAAAGAAAAAAAATATTTAGATAAATAATTGATTATTTTTTATATAAAAATATTTAGACTAATAATAGATTTTTTCTCGTATATCATTTTTGAATAAAAAATATTTAATCATAAATACCATTTCCCATATATATATATAAAAATATTTAGATCAATAATAGATTTTTTTCCGTATACAGACTTCATTTTTGTTTAGGTATCATTTACAAAAATATTTAAATCAATAGTAAATTTCATATATAAAAATATCTAGATCAATAGTAGATTTTTCCCGTATACCATTTTTGAATAAAAAATATTTATATCATGAATACCATTTTTCGTAAATAATAGATTTTTTTTCTGTATACAAATATTATTTTTTTAGGTATTATTTACAAAAATATTTGGATCAAAATTTAATTTTCGTATATAAAAATATATAGATCAATAATAGGTTTTTTTCCGTATACCATTTTTGGATAAAAAATATTGGATCATAAATACCATTTCTCGTATATAAAAATATTTATATCAATAGTAAATTTTTCCTCATATACAGACTTTATTTTTGTTTAGGCATCATTTACAAAAATATTTGGATCAATAGTAAATTTTGTATATAAAAATATTTAGATCAATAGTCAATTTTTTCCCGTATACCATTTTTGAATAAAAAATATTTGGATCATAAATACTATTTTTCATAAATAATAGATTTTTTTACGTATACAAATATTATTTTTGTTTAGGTATCATTTACAAAAATATTTGGATCAATATTAAATTTTTGTATATAAAAATATTTAGATCAATAATAGATTTTTTGGCCTATGCCATTTTTGAATAAAAAATATTTGGATCTTAAATAACATTTTTCGTATCTAAAAATATTTAGATCAATAATAGATTGTTTTCCCGTATAAAGAATTCATTTTTGTTTAGATATCATTTACAAAAATATTTGGATCTATAGTAAGTTTAGTATATAAAACTATTTAGATCAATAGTAGATTTTTTCCCGTATATCATTTTTGAATAAAAAATATTTAGATCATAAATACTATTTTTCGTAAATAATAGATTTTTTTCGTATACACATATTATTTTTGTTTAGGTATCATTTACAAAAAAAAAATTGGATCAATATTAAATTTTCGTATATAAAAAATATTTAGATCAATAATAGATTTTTTGAATAATTTTTTTTCTGTATATTATTTTTTAATTAAAAATAATTGGATTATAAATACCATTTTAATATATTAAAATATATAGATCAATAATAAATATGTTTTTTTTAAGAAAGAAGTGAGAAAGTGATGAAAGAGAAAAAAATAGAGAATGGAGAGAAATTTGATAAGTTTGATAAAATATAATAGTTGTTTTATTTTAATAATAAAATTAATAATTTTATGATGCAAAGACCAAATAACCACAATTTTAATGTGGTGACAAAAAATCAGATAAGGGTATTGTAGACTTTTCTAGAGCCATTAATTTTCTTATATTATAGATAAAGTTATATATAATTACTTTTATTAAATGACAATATTTGTTGATTATTATTGAGCAGAGTCAACTTCTTTTAGGTGCTTTTGAAAAGTTTTGTCAAATATAATTATGGGTCATCTTAATTGGGGTTTTAAGGGTGTGTAGGAAATAATTTTTTGGGTCATCTTAATTTCTAAAAAATATAATTATGGGTCATCTTAATTTTTAATTTTTTGCATTCATAACATCGCATAGCAGGTTTCTTACAATAGGTCTCTCATCCTTCCTCGCTGTTTATTTCAGCATCATGGATCTCGAGCAATCAGTAAAAAATCTTCAGGCTCAGAACAACCAGTTCCAAGAGATGATCCTTAACTTGGCCAAGGGGCAAGAAGAATTGAAGGCACTTCTGATCGAGAAGGAGAAGAATCAACATAAGCATCAAGGTAGTAAAGATAATCGGAAATCCAAACCTAAGCGATCATTTACTCCATTGCACATGCCACTGTCTCAAGTTCTGCAACAACTGCTCAATCAGAACTTGATAACTCTATTGCCTCCATACTTAGTTCCTACCAATCCTGCTCCTGGGTACAAGTATAATGCAAGATATGCTTATCATTCAAACAACCCTGGTCATGATACTGAAGATTGTGGACCATTGAAGCATAGGATTCAAGACTTAATTGACGACAAGATCATTGACTTCAACTCACCTGAGAAGCCTCATATGGCTAATGCTATGTACAACCAGAAAGGTCGCAATGAACGCAACCTATTTGTTGAAGCAGTTCCACAACAACGAAGCAAGCCAGGTGCACCTATGCGTCAGTTCACAAAGATCAATATGTCGCTGGCTCAGGTACTGCAACATCTGCTGAAGGCAAACTTGATTACTGTAAGGGATCCTCCTGTGAAGCCCAACACTTCCGCTCCTAGCTATAAGCCCAATGTGTAACACCCCAAATCTACCTCGCAATAAGGAGGAATATCAGAGTACAAAATTTCAAACAAATAGAACATAACGATTCGGAGCGTCACATTTTAAACAACAAAATCACATACATAAATCATGCTCAATTACTTAGATACATAGCATCCATGTAGGAGAACAAATATCAAAATCATTAATCATTGCCATCCAATCAAGTACTTGCATCGCAGCGGAAAATCATATGTCAACAACAATACAACTCATAATATCACGGCCAAACACGGCACGATACATCTAAAAAGTCTCAGCATAACATAAAGACAAGTTTAACAAGGATAAACACGAGAAGCCAAAACATAAACAAGTAATCCAACGTCCCCCGAGTGCTACGTATCAGAGCATCGACACACACCGACTCGAGCTATAGGTACACGACTACTCCGCGTCATTACCTGCACGTTACCAACGGAGGGCAACATTCAAACAGAAGGGGTGAGATATCATTCATTATAAAGAAGCGTATGATAATATTCAAAGCGGAGAAATAATCATACATCGGTCACCACTTCTCAACATACATCACTTACTAATATTCACATCACTCACAACTATAATCTCAATCTCAATTAAGGCATACATAGTCATTTATCACATATGCTCAACGAAACAACCATCAAATCGGCACGAGATAACACTCATGTTATGCACACACAAATATTCAAATACGACTCATCATACAACTTTACTTATGCAACTCAAACAATGCAAATGCATGTGGTACCATTGGAGTAAAACTCCCGTCTCAAACAATTGCCATTGGGCCGTCTCAAACATTCGCCACAAGGGTCGTCTCAAACAATTGCCACTAGGACCGTCTCAAACAATGCAATGAATGTGACTCAATGATTCACATTCACAATCACACTTAACGACATAATCGACTCAAACAACATAATCTACGTATACGACATGATCAACTTAAACGACATAATCAATTCCGGATATCCAATGTCAACAAAAATCCAATTCAAGGAGATTTCAAGAGTTTCCAAAGTTATACAAAGCATATTCTACGGCAAGACATCAATTAGGGCTTCACGTAGGTTCGAACGGCACTTAAAAAGGAGTTACGGTTCAAAAGATATAGCATTTCAAAGTTTAGAAAAAGTTCTGCAAAACAGGGTTCGCGGCGCCAACCGGGTTCGCGGCGCGAACTGAGTGAATCAAATATTTCCTAAGTTTCTGCCAAGCAGTTCGCGGCGCCAACAAGGGGTCGCGGCGTGAACTGAGCGAATCCAATTTTTCCTGAGTTTCTGCCAAGCGGTTCGCGGCGCCAACAAGGGTTCGCGGAGGGAACTGGCGATTTTCATAAACTCCCAAACACAGAAAACAGCATACGAAACCCATCCCAAAACCCCTAAACTCAACCCAATCAAGTTGGAAAACATCAAACATCATGAACAACCACAGAATACATGGTATAAACACAAATACAACACATATTATGGGTCTTATAACATCATAACATCATCAACCATCAATTAAACACATTTCAAATCATCAAATCAAGCATTTGTTCATAGACCCTAACATCTCTACACACAACTTCCATGGATGCAACATACAATTAAATCCCACCCAAAACATCATCATACATCCCTTTAGCATGAAAGAGTCCCACCCTTACCTTAGGTTTGGATTGAAGACAACTCTAACTTCAATATTGAGATTCCCTTCTTTCTCTTCACTCTACTTTTCTCTTCTTTCACCAAAAACCCCAAAATGAACTTCTAATTTCTATTACCTCTAAAACCCTTGTTTTAGTTAAACCCTTACTATCTTAAATTACTAATGGGCTCTAACTAACACCCCTCACTTACTAATATCAACTTAGGCCCAATAATTAACAACACTTACTATCTTATATTATTTACTAACAATTCCCAAATAAAACAACATAAAATCAATTAAGCATATAATTAACACATAATTCACAATTAATTCACATAAATAAATAATTAAAGAAAAACGGTCGTTACAACTCTCCCCCACTTAGAATATTTTCGTCCTCGAAAATTACCTCAATCGAATAACTCAGGATACGACTCGCGCATCTTGCTTTCCAATTCCCACGTCATACTTTCACCGGTAGCACCCGACCAAACGACCTTCACCAAAGCAATCTCTTTGCCTCTAAGCGTCTTCGTCTCGCAATCCTCAATCCTTATAGGCATAGTCTCCACCGTGAGATTATCCCGCACTTGCACATCGTCCATATGAATCACATGCGAAGGATCCGAAACATACTTTCAAAGTTGCGACACATGAAACACGTCATGCAAATTCGAAAGATTAGGCGGTAAGGCCACTCTATACGCCACATTCCCAACTCTTTCCGAAATCTGATATGGTCCGATAAAACGAGGAGTTAGCTTCTTCGACTTCAAGGCTCTTCCCACACCAGTCGTTGGCGTAACTCTTAAAAATATATGGTCACCAGCTTGGAATTCTAAATCTTTCCTCCTCTTGTCATGGTAACTCTTCTGCCTACTCTGAGAATCCTTCATCTTCTCACGGATCAACTTAACCTTCTCGGTAGTTTCTCGAACAATCTCCGGTCCAAGTACTACACTCTCACCTGATTCATGCCAACACAACGGAGTCCTACATCTCCGACCATACAACGCCTCAAAAGGTGCCATCCCAATACTCGAATGGTAACTATTGTTGTATGTGAACTCTATCAATGGAAGATAAGTATCCCACGTACCTCCCTGCTCAAGAACGCAAGATCTCAACAAATCCTCCAAAGATTGAATCGTTCTCTCCGTTTGACCATCGGTCTGAGGATGATACGCCGAACTCAACCTCAACTTAGAACCCAACGCCTCTTGCAAATTCTTCCAAAACTCTGAAGTGAACCTCGGATCTCTATCCGAAACAATACACAAAGGAACACCATGCAACTTCACAATCACACAGACATAAATTTCCGCCAACTTCGAAACCGGATAAGTGATGTTAATAGGTATGAAATGAGCCGACTTTGTAAGCCTATCAACAATCACCCAAATCGAATCATGTCCTCTCACGGTATTCGGCAAACTTGTCACAAAATCCATGGAAATACTATCCCATTTCCATTCAGGAACTTCTAACGGTTGCATTAAACCAGCAGGCTTCTGATGTTCAACCTTCGACTTCTGACAAGTCAAACATGCATACACAAACTGAGCTATGTCACGCTTCATTCCGGGCCACCAAAACAAATTCTTCAAATCTTGGTACATCTTCGTAGCTCTGGGATAAATACTCAGATTACTTCTATGACCTTCCTCAAGAATAGATCTTTTCAAATCCACATCATCAGGAATACAAATCCGATCACGGAACCTCAACACACCGTGCGCATCTAACTTGAAATCACCATTCTCATCTTGATCGACTCCAATCATTGAATCAACCAATTTCACATCCAACTTCTGGGCTTCTCTGACACTATCCAGAAAATCATTTTTAATCTTCAACATACCCAATCGAACACTCGTAGGAGTCACTTCACATACCAAACTCATATCTCGAAATTGCTCAATTAATTTTAACTCCTTGACCATCATTGCCGACATATGCAAAGTCTTGCGACTCAAAGCATCGGCAACAACATTAGCCTTTCCTGGATGATAATTCAAACTGAAATCATAATCTTTCAACAGTTCTAACCACCTTCGTTGTCTCATATTCAATTCCTTCTGATCAAACAGATACTTCAAACTCTTATGGTCTCTAAAGACTTCAAATCTAGAACCATAAAGATAATGCCTCCAAATCTTCAACACGAACACTACAGCAGCAAGTTCCAAATCACGTGTAGGATAGTTCTTCTCATGAACTCTCAACTGTCTTGATGCATAAGCAACAACTTTACCATTTTGCATGAGCACACCTCCTAAACCCATCTTAGAAGCATCACAATAGACCACGAATGATTCTTCCGGATTAGGCAATATCAAAATCGGTGCCGACGTCAACCTTTTCTTCAACTCAACAAAGCTCTCTTCACAAGAAACATCCCACACGAAAGCCTTACCCTTACAAGTCAACTTAGTCAACGGAAGGGCTAACTTAGAGAAACCTTCAATGAACCTTCTATAATAACCAGCTAATCCCAAAAAGCTTCGAACCTCGGTAGCCGACTTAGGAGTTTCCCATCTCAACACGGCATCAACTTTAGACGGATCCACGACAATACCATCACTCGAGATGACATGCCCCAAAAAACTAACCTCTTTCAACCAAAACTCACACTTGGACAACTTAGCATACAATTTCTTCTCTTTCAAGACTTGCAATTCCAACTTCAAATGCTCAGCATGATCTGATTCTGATTTAGAGTAAATCAAAATATCATCAATGAACACCACCACGAAACGATCCAGATACTCATGGAAAATGCGGTTCATGTACTCCATAAATACTCCAGGTGCATTAGTAACACCAAAGGGCATCACAGAATACTCATAATGTCCATAACGTGTTCTAAAAGCTGTCTTCTGCATGTCCTCATCTTTCACTTTAATCTGATGGTAACCCGACCTCAGATCAATCTTGCTAAACACACGAGCACCAACCAATTGGTCCATCAAGTCATCAATTATTGGAAGTGGATACTTGTTCTTGATTGTCACCTTATTCAACTGACGATAATCAATACAAAGTCTCATACTTCCATCTTTCTTCTTAACCAACAACACTGGAGCTCCCCACGGTGACACACTAGGTCTCACAAACCTCTTCTCAAGCAGCTCTTCCAATTGCTTCTTCAATTCAGACAACTCTAAAGCAGACATCCTGTACGGTGCCATAGACACAGGTCTAGTACCAGGTACAAGATCAATAGAGAACTCAACATCTCTCTCAGGCGGCACATCGGGAATTTCATCAGGGAAAACTTCAGGAAATTCACATACTACCTTCAACCTTTCTATTACAGCCTGATTCTCAACAGACATCGAAGCAACCAACGCGAACACTTGAACATCTTCTTTCATCAACAAACGAAACTGTATGGCCGATAACAACTCTAAGCCTTCCTCTTCAGGAGAAGAAAACCTCACAGACTTATCAAAACAATTAATGTGAACATGGTTATGCCCTAACCAGGTCATCCCTAAAATCACATCCAAACCTCTCAACAGCAAGCAAACAAAATCAACAAGAAAGTCTCTGTCGAAAATTGACACGGGACACTTAAGACACACAAGAGAAGTAGTAACCGGTCCCTTAGCCGGAGTATCAACAACCATTTCTCCATTCATAGCAGATAACACCAGACCCAATCTATCAACACAATCAGCAGATATAAAGCAATGCGTAGCACCGGTATCAATAATAGTAATCAAAGGAATGCTATTAATGAAACATGTACCTCTGATGAGTGAATCCTCACTAGTGGTCTGAGTTCCCGACAAGGCGAACACCTTCCCACTAGATTGTTCCTTCTTGGGCTTCTGACACTTGCTTCCAATATGGCCTTCTTCACCACAGTTGAAACACACCATATCCTTATGCGTACAATCGGACGATGCATGACCAAAATTCCCACAACGGTAGCATCTTCTAGCATCAACATTACACGGCGTGCTCTTGTGACCAACCTTGCCACACTTGAAGCATACAATACCAGCAGGAGCATCTCCCCCACTAGTTCTCTTACCCTCAATCGCTTTCTGCTTGCCCTTTCCACTCGAAGCTTCATAAGGCTTACCACGACCTTGATAACCCTTACCCCTCTTCTCACTTATCACACGATAATGAGCATTGTTATCCTCTTCATAGATCCTACAACAATCAACCAAATCAGCAAAGATAAGAATCTTCTGGTAACTAATTTCTTTCTTAATCTCCGGACGCAACCCATTCTCAAACTTAATGCACTTGGAAAACTCACCATTCGGCCCATCATAGTGTTGGTAAAACTTAGCCAATTCACCAAACTTAGCAGCATACTCCACAACAGATTTGTTCCCTTGACTTAGCTCAAGGAATTCAATTTCCTTCTTGCCACGGACATCTTCAGGAAAGTACTTCCTTAAAAACTCCATGCGAAACACAACCCAAGAGATCTCTTCACCACTCGCTTCCAATCTCCTACGGGTCTCTAGCCACCAATAATCCGCCTCAACTGCTAGCATATGAGTCCCATACCGAACCTTCTGTTCAGGAGTGCAATCCATGACACGGAAAATCCTCTCAATCTCCTTAAGCCATGTCAATGCGCCATCAGGATCATAAGTTCCCTTAAACACAGGAGGGTTCTCTCTTTGGAAGGTAGCCAAACTCCGAGAAGCAGCACTCTCTCCACCATTCGGTCGGTTCTCCAAAGCTTGAGCCATTGCTTCCAAAGCAGCAGCTATCGCAGCATCATTCCTCCCAGCCATCACAAGTCTTCACTACAACACAAAAGCAATCAGCACAAACAACAATATAAGCTTGTTAGACTACACTACGACACGACACATGGCTGGACAAGACCAACCAGGCTTTGATACCACTAATGTAACACCCCAAATCTACCCCGCAATAAGGAGGAATATCAGAGTACAAAATTTCAAGCAAATATAACATAACGATTCGGAGCGTCACATTTTAAACAACAAAATCACATACATAAATCATGCTCAATTACTTAGATACATAGCACCCATGTAGGAGAACAAATATCGAAATCATTAATCATTGCCATCCAATCAAGTACTTGCATCGCAGCGGAAAATCATATGTCAACAACAATACAACTCATAATATCACGGCCAAACACGGCACGATACATCTAAAAAGTCTCAGCATAACATAAAGACAAGTTTAACAAGGATAAACACGAGAAGCCAAAACATAAACAAGTAATCCAACGTCCCCCGAGTGCTACGTATCAGAGCATCGACACACACCGACTCGAGCTATAGGTACACGACTACTCCGCGTCATTACCTGCACGTTACCAACAGAGGGCAACATTCAAACAGAAGGGGTGAGATATCATTCATTATAAAGAAGCGTATGATAATATTCAAAGCGGAGAAATAATCATACATCGGTCACCACTTCTCAACATACATCACTTACTAATATTCACATCACTCACAACTATAATCTCAATCTCAATTAAGGCATACATAGTCATTTATCACATATGCTCAACGAAACAACCATCAAATCGGCACGAGATAACACTCATGTTATGCACAACAAATATTCAAATACGACTCATTATACGACTTTACTTATGCAACTCAAACAATGCAAATGCATGTGGTACCATGGGAGTAAAACTCCCGTCTCAAACAATTGCCATTGGGCCGTCTCAAACATTTGCCACAAGGGCCGTCTCAAACAATTGCCACTAGGGCCGTCTCAAACAATGCAATGAATGTGACTCAATGATGCACATTCACAATCCCACTTAACGACATAATCGACTCAAACAACATAATCTACGTATACGACATGATCAACTTAAACGACATAATCAATTCCGGATATCCAATGTCAACAAAAATCCAATTCAAGGAGATTCCAAGAGTTTCCAAAGTTATACAAAGCATATTCTACGGCAAGACATCAATTAGGGCTTCACGTAGGTTCAAACGGCACTTAAAAAGGAGTTACGGTTCAAAAGATACAGCATTCCAAAGTTTAGAAAAAATTCTGCAAAACAGGGTTCGCGGCGCGAACTGGGTGAATCAAATATTTCCTAAGTTTCTGCCAAGCAGTTCGCGGCGCCAACAAGGGGTCGCGGCATGAACTGAGCGAATCCAATTTTTCCTGAGTTTCTGCCAAGCGTTTCGCGGCGCCAACAAGGGTTCGCGGTGCGAACTGGCGATTTTCAGAAACTCCCAAACACAGAAAACAGCATACGAAACCCATCCCAAAACCCCTAAACTCAACCCAATCAAGTTGGAAAACATCAAACATCATGAACAACCACAGAATACATGGTATAAACACAAATACAACACATATTATGGGTCTTATAACATCATAACATCATCAACCATCAATTAAACACATTTCAAATCATCAAATCAAGCATTTGTTCATAGACCCTAACATCTCTACACACAACTTCCATGGATGCAACATACAATTAAATCCCACCCAAAACATCATCATACATCCCTTTAGCATGAAAGATTCCCACCCTTACATTAGGTTTGGATTGAAGACAACTCTAGCTTCAATATTGAGATTCCCTTCTTTCTCTTCACTCTACTCTTCTCTTCTTTCACCAAAAACCCCAAAATGAACTTCTAATTTCTATTACCTCTAAAACCCTTGTTTTAGTTAAACCCTTACTATCTTAAATTGCTAATGGGCTCTAACTAACACCCCTCACTTACTAATATCAACTTAGGCCCAATAATTAACAACACTTACTATCTTATATTATTTACTAACAATTCCCAAATAAAACAACATAAAATCAATTAAGCATATAATTAACACATAATTCACAATTAATTCACATAAATAAATAATTAAAGAAAAACGGTCGTTACACAATGCGAGGTGCGCATATCATTCTAATAGCCATGGACATGATGCGAATGATTGTTGGTCATTGAAGAACAAGATCCAAGATATGATTGATGCTCGGGAAATCGAATTCAACCCTCCCAAGACTCCTGTAGTGATCACTGCTCCCATGCCTAATCACGACAAGACTGATTAATGTCTAGAAGGATGAACTTTTTAACCATTAGACTTGTTCTCATGCGCAATTTCTATTCTGTTTGTTTAAACATTCGACTTATGATAGACATTATCTGTTTTAATAATCATCATCAGTGCATTGCATATGTTTGTCTTGAATGAATTATTTCGCTATCACTCATTTTATATTGTGTCTTTACTTTGCATATATTTTGTGATACTCGATTCTTGCTAAAGCTGTATGCCTTTTGAGGGAGGATAACGAAAACGATACCGCAACCTCATATAGTATGCTTTTGAACAGACTATGCTGACGATGTACAGGCATTGTTTCAATTCCTAAACAGTGGAGATATAAGGATGTTAATCCCTCGTCAACCCTTTGAGCCTAAGAAGTGGAAGTTTTCTTTCTCGTACAGATTAAAACCTTGATTATGACCTGGGGCAGGGTAGTTGCTTAGTTATCTCAGTCATGCTAGTACGCTTCTACACAAATAATGATGGGTTCCTGCAACCATTAAGTCAGCCAGTCGATATCCACCAAAAAGGAAAAAGTTGTTAAGTCAAAACCTATGAAGGAGACTTATCAAAATCGAAACAGCCCGCTGACTGTAATCTCAAAATAAACAGTTCAGGCAAAAGTTAGGGATAACAAAATCAAAGTTAAAAAGGAGGTTGCTAAAAAATTTCCTCGACAAAAGAAAACATTTCAAAAGAGGTCACTACAAATCCTCGACAAAAAGAAAGTAATACAAAAAAAGGATGGCTGTCTGTCCAAATAAACCTCCGGTACTTTAACCATCATCAAATATCAATGTTACAACTTCAAGCTATGCTAAGGCTTAAACGCAGAGTTAACTAAGCATAGGTTCGAAGAACATCACGAAGATTGGGATGGGTATAAATAAATTTTTGAGCCATTATCCTTTATTTCTTAAACCGTGAACCAAGCCACGTTACAACCCTTGAAATTCCTAACTGAAGCATGGTTAGTTCAAAAGCATACTGTCACCAAAAAAGGTATCCTGACTCCTTAAGGTTTACCAAAAATGCTGAGTTGATATTTCATTTTTACAAACATCACGTTTTTACAAATATCACGCTTTTACATCTCATGTTTTAATGTTTTTCAAAAAAACTCAAGAAAGACATATGCATTGCATCTCATGAATTTATTATTAAACATATTCTGCTACATAATTTCAAATGTTAGCAACAGGAAGAATCTGCACAGGGTACGACTAATGACTAACAGTTATCCTGACAGACAAGATCATTCCAGAAGCAACGTATACAAGGGGCATGACATGCTCTGTCTAATCCATCTGGGGGCAATTAAGTCAAGATTCCAAGAATCTCTCAAGAATGCCAAACAAACAGGGGCATGCACCCAAGTGGGTCTGAAGCTACCTCTCGATCAGTCAGGGGCATCATCCTCAATTTATGATTACTGGGGGCATGTCATTCATAATACACATCTCATAAAGTCCTCGCGAGGCGAATCTCTTCAAACTCCCTACTAGCAGGGGCAAAGCTGTGCAAAGCCTGTTTGACACTTCAACCAACACTCATGGGTGTGTCCCAATATATAAAAATCCAGGAATGGCAGTTATTATAATACCGGGGGAAACGTCCAAGACATCCATGCCTTCCCACAAATCCGGTTTCACAGGATCATATCCCCACAGAGTAATCATTAAGAAGATATCTTCAAATGTTCTCGTCCCAACAAAGACTAAGTTCCTCAACAAAGTTTACATCTTCTGCCGGTTCCCCGACACTTTTCTCTTCCCCAAACGGGTTTATTCATCTCTTTTTATCCCCAGTCATGGTACATCAAGATCAATCACTGAAATGGCTCTCATCCCCAAGCAAAAATCATAAATCCCCAGCTGAGCATCTTCAAAACAAGATCAGACATCAAAATCACAATGATATAGAGATTTATTTTCTCAATCTAGAAAAATCACTAATATACTCCAGATGGCATAAACATATTCATACATTGCATGCATCATTTCATAATAAACATACAAGTTTCTCATTTTATTTTGAGAGACTCGTCACATAATACATGCATCATGACATTGCATAAAGACTAACTTTACTTTTTTCAGGATACAGGTACAAGCAGATAAACAAAATCTCCAATTTTCCAAGATCTAATTCAGTTACTACGAACGGTACTGACACGGTAAACTCTCAAAGATCTAATTCTATCATCACGAACGGTGTAGACACGATCATCTTCCAAGATCTAATTCAGTTACTACGAACGGTACTGACACGGTCAACTCTCAAAGATCTAATTCTATCATCACGAACGGTGTAGACACGATCATCTCCCAAGATCTAATTCAGTTACTACGAACGGTACTGACACGGTAAACTCTCAAAGATCTAATTCTATCATCACGAACAATGTAGACACGATCATCTTCCAAGATCTAATTCAGTTACTACGAACGGCGCTGACACGAACGACCTTTAAAGATCTAATTCTATCATCACGAACGGTGTAGACACGATCATCTTTCTAAGATCTAATTCAGTTACTACGAACAGTGCTGACACGATTGATAATCAAAGATCTAATTCGGTCACCACGAACGGTACCGACACGGTCAAAGAAAGAGACAAACTTAATCATGACACTCAATTCAGAAAAAAAACGACAATGGAGTCACGACAATGGAGTCACGACAATGGAGTCACGATAATTGATTCACGACAATTGAATCACGACAATGGAGTCAAGACAACGCAGTCACGACAATGGAATCACGATAATGGAGTCACGATAATGGAGTCACGACAATGGAGTCATATCAATGAAGTCACGACAATGGAATCTCGATGATGGAGTCACGACAATCGAGTCACGACAATACGACAATGGAGTCAAGACAATAGAGTCACTACAATCAATTCACTTCATACTCCTAACATCCAAATGACATTTGTAAGCCCATCTCCGATATACTCTTTGACAACGCCCGTATGGCATCTTTAAGCCCATCTCCAACAGACACTTCGCAACATACTAAGCTCAGATGCAGCCTAACGTACGGCCCACTCTGGTACTTCTCAATACAAAGGATTTGGTCTAGCGTACGACTCATCCTAGGATACAACCTGACGTACGTTGTATTCTGACAATTATCAACACAGGGGACCTGGTCTAACGTACGACCTATCCTACAACCTAACGTGCGGCTTTTCCAGACATTTATCAATGCAATCGGACCCAGTCTAACGTATGACTCGTCCCATCCTTCAGCCTAACGTACGGCTCTCCAGACATCTATCGATGCAATCAGACCCGGTCTAACGTACGACCCATCCTTCCGCCTAATATACGGCTTATCCAGACATCTATCGATGCAATTGGACCTAGTCTAACGTACGACTCATCCTAATTATATCCTTTCAGATACAGTCTAACGTATGACGTATTTTGACTCTTAAGTCTATCAAGCTAGATGGCATCTCTAAGCCCATCTCAATCAACTCTCTCAATATCCTGGCGGCATCTTTAAGCCCACTTCACATTTCCTGCTGATGGCATCTCTAAGCTCATCCCTGATACAAGTTCAAAAATTATAAAGTGCAAATTTCTGGGTATTCTAGTGTTCAATCCTCTTCCACCTTCAAATACCGATTGGCACACAGGCCAATCTGAATCCTCAGGTTTAAGAAGATTGAACAGGGGCAGTTGTCATACCCCAAAATTTGCCCTCATACATTTGCAAACGTCATTTTATTTCAAATAAGTGAAGTAGCACAGTTTGTAAGGGTTTGAGGTTAAAAGGTACATAAGCGAGAGGTGCCGGCCTCGAATCTCACTTCTAACATTTCTCCTTTTTTATTTATTTTCTAATTTTAATTCTAACTTTATTTTCATTATTCAAAAAATCATAAAAATTGCATTTTTTTATTATTTTAATTTAATTTTCGCACTAATTAAATAGACATTTTTTAAAATAGTCAATTTTCACTTTTATGCATTTTTTAGTCAAAAAATCACAAAAAATCATAAAATATTCAAAAAATCCAAAAAAGAAAGTTTTTAATTTTATTTGTTCTATTTTTAACACTTTTTACAACTTGGGGAACAAGTAAAGGAATCTTAAGAAAATATTAGTCAATCATATTAAATTTCAATTTTTGACTTTTATGATGATTCAATATTCAATTTTTATTCCTAAATTGTTGACCTAGTATTTTTGTATATATATAGTCTAAGTCTTCACTTCTAAAAAACAATTTCAAACAATTATAACCCTTATTCCCATTCTCTCTTCTCACAGACACAAAATATTTTCTCCTCCTTCTCTCTAAAATCAAACTTCACTTTCTCTCATGAATATCACAACAACTTCATAGCTTGTTGAAGAACATCAAGAACACTTTCAAAACAAAAAAACTCAAGAACTTATATCTTCCTCTCACCGTAGAAACGAGCGGTTCAACGCCCATCTTTCCTCCACAAACCGCCATCGGAGCCCTCAGGTGGTGTTGTTTATTTTTTATTATTTTTGCTAGCTTTTATTGGTTCAATTGATGGCCATGATTATTGTTTTAAAAGTGTTGTTTTTCTTTTGATTTTATTTTGTTTGTGTGAATGGAGAAGAGAGAATACATATGGGGAAAAAGATGAAATCACATCGAAAATAATTTACCAAAGACATAGAAGAGGAAAACAAAAGAGAAGTGGAATTCGGTCAGAATCACCGAATCAACCGGGTCCGCATCACTCCTTCACACCTCAACCGCCGGCGATCCCTCCAACGGCACCGCAAAACACAGCAGCCCAACAACCGTCATGCCGGTAACGTCGACGTCCCTCAATCTTTTTTTTCTCCCAATTTTCATCACCTATTCACTATTTCTCTTATTTTATTAATTAACCTTTTAACTTTTAATTATTTATTAACCCTTGATTTTCATTAATTAATTAGGATTAGGTTTTTTTAACCGATTAATTTTTTTTCTTTATTTCTTCAACTAATTTATTTTAATTTAATTAGGATATTTTAATTAGTTTAATCATTACCAAATCATAAAAAACACAAAAATATTAGTTCTAGTTTGATTTGATTTTTTTTCCTAACATTAATTTTATTTGATTAGATTTAGGATTTGATTGGATTTAATAATTAGGATTAGTTTACAATTTAAAATTTAATTAGATTAGATTTATTAATTAGAATATTTTTTAAAATAATTAGATTTAGGTTTAATTGATTTTATTTTATTTTTTAATTTTTTTAACATAATTTTGATTAATTTAGTAATTAGGATTTGATTAGATTTTTTAGACTTAATAATTAAAATCAGTTAGAGATTTAATTTGTATATAATTAGATAATTAGATTTATTTTCATTAATTAAATTAGATTTAGTTTAACATTAACAAGTAAATCTTTTTTTTAACCCTAAATTCTCTTCTTGTCATCTCCACTTCTCGACTTCCCAATTTTATTATTGTTTAACTATTATTATGTAATTGTTTCGAGGTTGTAATAGTAATTAGGATTTTTTCCGTATTTTAATTCTCCGTAGTTTTTCCATATTATGTAACTGCTAAGGGTTGTAATAGTAATTAGAATTTTATTTTCCGCCTATTTTTATTAATTATTATGTAACTGCCCCAAAGCCTTGTAATAGTTTAAACTAGGATTTTACTTTTCCGCATCCCCCGTTTTGGTATTGTAATCCCCCTCCCCGAAGCCTTGTAATAGCGTAGGATTTAATTTCTGCACTTTAAATTTCTGTATGATATTAACTACGTGGTTAGTAAAATAGGGAGTGACAAAACAATTAATCGAATATAGCTCACCTAATGCAAGATAAATATATGAATCCAATTCACATGATTGTTGCACCCACTCACCTTTAAGGTAATCTCTCTCATGCTGCCTTTCGAACAAAAATAGTCAAGTCCCTCGGATATAGGGATACCTTAGCATATGCTGCCTACGAATTCAAATCATCATAGTCCCTCGGAATAAAAGATCATAGTCCCTTCGAGTTGCCTACAAGTAAAATGATCTCGTCCCTCGATGTTGCCTCGATAAATGATGATAGTCCCTTCGAATGCTAAGTTATCCTCGCTTGTTGCCTAAAAAGATTAAATGACTATTATATCCTTCCCTTAGACTACCTTTCCTCTTTATGGCAGGGTCAGTCTTGTGGCGAACGGTAATTTCGACGACCCTTTAAATCCAATGAAAGGACTACCTGCCCTCTTTATGGTAAGAATAGCCCTTTCACCTTGAAAAGCTAAAAGAACATTTTTTCTAAACTTACGGTATGTGCTCCTGATTGCTTACTCTTTTCAAATTCAAAACTCTTTTTCCCACTTATTTTCAAATACTTTCAAACAAGGCTACGCTTATTTACAAGCTAAAGTCCTTAAACAAAGTTTTTTATATTCACACACTACACTTCAAACATTTTGAAAACAAAAGTGAGCTAAGCAATTAAGAGTCCATGGATAACCATGGATACAAAGAGTGCTTACACCTTCCCTTTGTATAACCTACCCCCCGAACTCAAAATCTTTTTAAAAGGTCTTTTCCTGTTCTTTTAGCCTTTCTACATATTGGATAAAATAAAAGTTGGTGGAGACTCTTGCTATCCACAACATTTTAAAAGTCAGATCTCCCACCGTATTACAGAACTGGCGACTCTGCTGGGGATATATTCGAATAAAAGAGGGGTTACCTTAAAGTTTAGGATCACTTAAATGTTTTCTATTATTTGCTTTGCTTGCTTTATTTTAAAGGTTGCTTGGGATTTAAATGAAGGACGAATCTTATACCCGGATTCAAGTACACTTAAGATAGGAGTGGCATAGTCATGGCGACCTCTTTCACATACGTGGGAGATGAGTCAATATGAAGTTTACACTTAAGTTAGGACTCCATAGATATATGCACACCTTTCTCAAATGAGGGAGGTCTATGTATGTACCTTTGGGTGCGCTGGAGCTTAAGGACCTTTAGTTACCCTTTAACCCATCTTGGCCTTTAGGACGTAGTGGGGGGCTACTCTTGACAAATGTTGAGGGCCTAGTCGCTACCCGATACTACAACTCAGATAGGTTCTTTCTTAAAGTATCATTGCATGATGCGAATGCATCATGTCCGAGGGTGCTTTAGAGGGGTTGACAATTCTGAGTAACTGGTAGAACCCTGTTGCTGAAAACTCTTTATCCATAGAAGTACCTTTAGGAAGGGTAGTTACCTGGTCAGACTCCATGCAAGCCTTTAAACCTAAGGACACTTGTGTGACTTGCTTGTGTGTGCTGCTAACCCTTTGATTTCCTTGCAGGTTTTTATTTGTAGGACTTGTTTGTCCTTAATATTTTACGCTTTGCCTGATGCACTGCATTCACATAACATCATGACATCATAACATCATAACATCACATGTTAATTAACCCTTTTAAGGATCTTAGGAATTTTGGGCGCACAATTTCAAGAACTCTTATCAAGGACTGAATTCCTATCAAGGGGCAAGGGGATTTATTTTCCTCTGGCCATATACCTTCCAATTCAAAGACTCAATACCTATCAAGGGGAAAGAGGATTTATTTTCCTCTAGCCATACTCCTTCAAATTCAGAAGTATCCCGAATCAGAGGCTATGACCCACTGGATATGGTGAGCTTGATTCCCATAGAAGAACATCCAAGAATTAGAGTTCTTCAAACAAAGATGCGACCAAATCATTTTCCAATGTTGCTAACTAAATTTCCTATAGATCCTTGAAAATATTGCATTTTAATTCATAACATCGCATAGTAGGTTTCTTACAATAGGTCTCTCATCCTTCCTCGCTGTTTATTTCAGCATCATGGATCTCGAGCAATCAGTCAAAATAGGCTCAGAACAACCAGTTCCAAGAGATGATCCTTAACTTGGCCAAGGGGCAAGAAGAATTGAAGGCACTTCTGATCGAGAAGGAGAAGAATCAACATAAGCATCAAGGTAGTAAAGATAATCGGAAATCCAAACCTAAGCGATCATTTACTCCGTTGCACATGCCACTGTCTCAAGTTCTGCAATAACTGCTCAATCAGAACTTGAGAACTCTATTGCCTCCATACTCAGTTCCTACCAATCCCGCTCCTGGGTACAAGTATAATGCAAGATATGCTTATCATTCGAACAACCCTGTTCATGATACTGAAGATTGTGGACCATTGAAGCATAGGATTTAAGACTTAATTGACGACAAGATCATTGACTTCAACTCACCTGAGAAGCCTCATATGGCTAATGCTATGTACAACCAGAAAGGTCGCAATGAACTCAACCTATTTGTTGAAGCAGTTCCACAACAACGAAGCAAGCCAGGTGCACCTATGCGTCAGTTCACAAAGATCAATATGTCGCTGGCACAGGTACTGCAACATCTGCTGAAGGCAAACTTGATTACTGTAAAGGATCCTCCTGTGAAGCCCAACACTTCCGCTCCTATCTATAAGCCCAATGCGAGGTGCGCATATCATTCCAATAGCCCTGGACATGATGCGAATGATTGTTGGTCATTGAAGAACAAGATCCAAGATATGATTGATGCTCGGGAAATCGAATTCAATCCTCCCAAGACTCCTGTAGTGATCACTGCTCCCATGCCTAATCACGACAAGAATGATTAATGTCTAGAAGGATGAACTTTTTAACCATTAGACTTATTCTCATGCGCAATTTCTATTCTATTTGTTTAAACATTCGACTTATGATAGACATTATCTGTTTTAATAATCATCATCAGTGCATTGCATATGTTTGTCTTGAATGAATTATTTCGCTATCACTCATTTTAAATTGTGTCTTTACTTTGCATATGTTTTGTGATACTCGATTCTTGCTAAAGCTGTATGACTTTTGAGGGAGGATGACGAAAACGATACCGCAACCTCATATAATATGCTTTTGAACGGACTATGCTGACGATGTACATGCATTGTTTCAATTCCTAAACAGTGGAGATATAAGGATGTTAATCCCTCGTCAACCCTTTGAGCCTAAGAAGTGGAAGTTTTCTTTCTCGTACAAATTAAAACCTGGGGCAGGGTAGTTGCTTAGTTATCTCAGTCATGCCAGTACGCTTCTACACAAATAATGATGGGTTCCTGCAACCATTAAGTCACCCAGTCGATATCCACCAAAAAGGAAAAAGTTGTTAAGTCAAAACCTATGAAGGAGACTTATCAAAATCGAAACAGCCCGCTGATTGTAATCTCAAAATAAACAGTTCAGGCAAAAGTTAGGGATAACAAAATCAAAGTTAAAAAGGTGGTTGCTAAAAAATTTCCTCGACAAAAGAAAACATTTCAAAAGAGGTCACTACAAATCCTCGACAAAAAGAAAGTATTAAAAAAAAAGGATGACTGCCTGTCCAAATAAACCTCCGGTACTTTAACCATCATCAAATATCAATGTTACAACTTCAAGCTTGGCTAAGGCTTAAACACAGAGTTAACTAAGCATAGGTTCGAAGAACATCACGAAGATTGGGATGGGTATAAATAAATTTTTGAGCCATTATCCTTTATTTCTTAAACCGTGAACCAAGCCACGTTACAACCCTTGAAAGTCCTAACTGAAGCATGGTTAGTTCAAAAGCATACTGTCACCAAAAAAGGTATCCTGACTCCTTAAGGTTTACCAAAGATGCTGAGTTGATATTTCATTTTTACAAACATCACGTTTTTACAAATATCACGCTTTTACATCTCCTGTTTTAATGTTTTTCAAAAAAACTCAAGACAGACATATGCATTGCATCTCATGAATTTATTATTAAACATATTCTGCTACATAATTTCAAATGTTAGCAACAGGAAGAATCTGCACAGGGTACGACTAATGACTAACAGTTATCCCGACAGACAAGATCATTCCAGAAGCAACGTATACAAGGGGCATGACATGCTTTGTCCAATCCATCTGGGGGCAATTAAGTCAAGATTCTAAGAATCTCTCAAGAATGCCAAACAAACAGGGGCATGCACCCAAGTGGGTCTGAAGCTACCTCTCGATCAGTCAGGGGCATCATCCTCAATTTATGATTACTGGGGGCATGTCATCCATAATACACATCTCATAAAGTCATCGCGAGGCGAATCTCTTCAAACTCCCTACTAGCAGGGGCAAAGCTGTGCAAAGCCTGTTTGACACTTCAACCAACACTTATGGGTGTGTCCCAATCAATACAAATCCAGGAATGGCAGTTATTATAATACTGGGGGCAACGTCCAAGACATCCATGCCTTCCCACAAATCCAGTTTCACAGGATCATATCCCCACAGAGTAATCATTAAGAAGATATCTTCAAATGTTCTCGTCCCAACAAAGACTAAGTTCCTCAACAGAGTTTACATCTTCTGCCGGTTCCCCGACACTTTTCTCTTCCCCAAACGGGTTTATTCTTCTCTCTTTATCCCTAGTCATGGTACATCAAGATCAATCACTGAAATGGCTCTCATCCCCAAGCAAAAATCATAAATCCCCAGCTGAGCATCTTCAAAACAAGATCAGACATCAAAATCACAATGATATAGAGATTTATTTTCTCAATCTAGAAAAATCACTAATATACTCCAGATGGCATAAACATATTCATACATTGCATGCATCATTTCATAATAAACATACAAGTTTCTCATTTTATTTTGAGAGACTCGTCACATAATACATGCATCATGACATTGCATAAAGACTAACTTTACTTTTTTCAGGATACAGGTACAAGCAGATAAACAAAATCTCCAAATTTCCAAGATCTAATTCAGTTACTACGAACGGTACTGACACGGTAAACTCCTAAAGATCTAATTCTATCATCACGAACGGTGTAGACACGATCATCTTCCAAGATCTAATTCAGTTACTACGAACGGTACTGACACTGTCAACTCTCAAAGATCTAATTCTATCATCACGAACGGTGTAGACACGATCATCTCCCAAGATCTAATTCAGTTACTACGAATGGTACTGACACGGTCAACTCTCAAAGATCTAATTCTATCATCACGAACGATGTAGACACGATCATCTTCCAAGATCTAATTCAGTTACTACGAACGGCGCTGACACGAACGACCTTTAAAGATCTAATTCTATCATCACGAACGGTGTAGACACGATCATCTTTCCAAGATCTAATTCAGTTACTACGAACAGCGCTGACACGATCCACATTCAAAGATCTAATTCGGTCACCACGAACGGTACCGACACGGTCAAAGAAAGAGACAGACTTAATCATGACACTCAATTCAGAAAAAAACGACAATGGAGTCACGACAATGGAGTCACGATAATTTAGTCACGGCAATTGAATCACGACAATGGAGTCACAACAATGGAGTCACGACAATGGGGTCACGAAAATGGACACTTCTCAACATACTAAGCTCAGATGCAGCCTAACGTACGACCCACTCTGGTACTTCTCAATACAAAGGATTCGGTCTAGCGTACGACTTATCCTAGGATACAACCTGACGTACGTTGTATTCTGACAATTATCAACATAGGGGACCTGGTCTAACGTACGACCTATCCTACAGCCTAACGTACGACTTTTCCAGACATTTATCAATGCAATCGGACCCAGTCTAACGTATGACTCATCCCATCCTTCAGCCTAACGTACAGCTCTCCAAACATCTATCGATGCAATCAGACCCGGTCTAACGTACGACCCGTCCTTCCGCCTAATATACGGCATATCCAGACATCTATCGATGCAATTGGACCTAGTCTAACGTATGACTCATCCTAAGTATATCCTTTCAGATATAGTCTAACGTATGTATAATACGGTGAACTGACTTTAAAGAAATGTTGCGGTAAGCAAGAGTCGCCACCGACTTTTATTTTATCCAATTGGAAAGGCAAAAAGAACAGGAAAAGACCCTTCTAAAATGATTTTGGGTTCGGGGGGTAAGTTATACAAAGGGAAGGTGTAAAGCACCATTTGCATCCATGGTTATCCATGGGCTCTTAATTGCTTAGCTCACTTCGTTTTCAAAATGTTTGAATTGTTTGAAAAGATTTTCGAAGAAGAACTTTAGCTTGTAAATAAGCGTAGTCTTTTTGAATTTGATTTTGAAAAGAGGTGTGAAAAGTAATTTTAATTTTAGAGCAAGCAATTAGTAGCAACTACCCTAAGTTTGAAAGATCGTTCTTTTAGCTTTTAGGGCGAAAGGGTCTATCCATACCGTGAGAGGGCAGGAAGTCTTTCAATTGGATATTGAAGGGTCATCGAAAAAGTATCGTTCATCATAAGACTGTCCCTTGCCATAAAGAGGGCAGGTAGTCTAAGGGAAGGATATAATAGTCATTAATCTTTTAGGCATCATGCGAGGATACCTTAGCAATAGGACAATCATCTTATTTTTCGAGGCAGCATCGAGGGGCTAGATGATTTTTATTCTTTAAGGCAACCTTGCTTTAGGTATCCTCGGAATCGAGGGACTTGACTATTTAGTACACTTAGAGGCAACAAGCAACAATTAAGGCAACAATATAAGGCAACAAGAGGGATTACCCTAAAGGTGTGTGGGTGCAACAATCACGTGGTTAACTTCGATGATATTTATCTTGTAAGTTAGTGATCTATATTCAGTTAATAGTCTTGCACTCCCTAGGATTACTAGCCACGCAGTTTAAAATAAGCAGAAATTAAAGGCAGAAAAATAAAAATTCCTACGCTATTACAATAAACACCTGCGGGGATGGGGGAATTAAAGCAGAAAATAAGAGGGATGAGTAATTAGTTTAATTATCTTGAGCCTTGATCTTCCTCGAACCCTTGATCAAGTCAAAAGGAAAATTAATAAAGGTTAGTGTATTACAGATTCATTAACTATGGAGGCAAACCCTATTTTAATTCGAAAGGCAAAAATAAAAAAATAAAAAAAAAATGATGTTAAATAGAAACTTAGCTTTTTTTGGGTATGGCGAGGCGCGCGGCTGAAAGATCTTTGATTAAACCTGAAAATTGGGCACAAAGAAGAAAAATGTTAGTGCATTAAAGATCTCAACAATTATAACGTGGTAGATCAAAAATTAAAATAATAATAATTTAGGCAAACAAATTAAATGCAAGGCAAAAGGCAAATCCCGAAAGGGACAGAAGTTAATTATGATTAATAGAAGA
This sequence comes from Vicia villosa, assembly GCF_029867415.1. Lineage (NCBI taxonomy): Eukaryota > Viridiplantae > Streptophyta > Magnoliopsida > Fabales > Fabaceae > Vicia > Vicia villosa. The sequence continues at coordinate 34,194,579 of NC_081186.1, forward strand.
AACAGGTAAAAACCTAGACTAAGGTTAATGGACAACACCTACCAATAACAGTGATTAGTGGTCATGATAAAATCAGGGTTTAAGGCATAAAATAAATTTAATTAGCCCAAAATTAAAATTGTTACCCTAAAATAAATATTAGCTTAAAAAAACTAAAAAAAAACAATTATTTTTAATGTTATAAAAAAATCGAATATTTGATTAAATAAAATAAATGGTTATACAATTATTAAATAAAAATAAGATGTAAAATAGTTTAATAAAAATTTAACAAATAAAAGAAAGAAAGAAGAAAGAAAAAAAATTAAAAAAAAAATTTATGTAATTAAAAAAAATAAAAGATTTAAAAAAACAACTCAGCTTTGGTTAGGTGTGGGGCGCCTCTGAGGGTGCACCATGGAGCTGCGCTTCCTGGTGCGTCTGATTGGTGATTGGGAGGATCCGATGGCTGGATTAGGGAGGTGTACCATAGGCAATTTCTGGCCATTCGCGCTGGATTTGTAAGAAGAACCAACCAAAGGAAAAAATAAAAATTCAAGAAACCTGGGGATCGATCCCAGGTCCATTGGGTTCCCAGCCTTTTCACATGACCAGCTGATCTGCAAGAATTAGTTGTTTACTAAACCAAAGCCAAACAATAATAATTAAACTATGTAATAAAGTTGGATTTTGAATAAAGACAAAGTGGGGTCCCTCCGTTTGCGTGTTGGCCAATGAGGGAAAGAGAGAGGACGTCGAGAAGATTGACCGGCCAATAGCGAATAGCCACACGCGCACGGAGAAGTCAGATCCGTTGACCAACGAATGGATCGTCACCACGTGTGGGGGTGCTACTCATCTTCTTCGCGAAAAATTGCAGAAATCTTAGCTACGATTCTGGGATGTTTTAGCTACGGCTCTGGCTGCAACGTTTCGTAGCGAATCTGCAACAACGCAAAACTCAAAAAAAAAATAGACGTTAGCAACCACAAGAAAACGCCCAGATCCTCATGAAATCTTCCCATGAACACGCTTGTGGTATCATTTTTTGGTGAATCCCCCTGTAACTATGCATACAAAACTCACGAGCTCCTTTGCCCTAACAATGGCAAGTGATCATTCGGCCACCAAAATCTGCGAGTGAATGATCAAATCGCTTCTAATACATCATACACACACGTTAGTAACATTAGTTTTAATTGAAACCAGCGATAGGATACTAAACGATAATAAACGTGTTTTGAGAAATATGAATGTGTATGTGCAGCTATAGGACGAGCATGGGACTGTGCAAGGAATGCTTCTTACCTTCTCTTACCTGAAGAACAAGACTGGATGATTATAAAACTCTAAAGAGGTCTGCCAATCGAGTTTTTGAAAATTGTAAACTTTAGGTGTAACTTTGCACTTGGAAACCCTAGTCCTTTGGCTTGATTTTTCGTCCTCTTATAGTCTGAAATTGCAAGGTATATATAAGTGAAGGAATTAGGGTAACAATAATGGAAGGAAATCCAATCTCTTGAGTCATGGAAATTTGATTGAAAAATCACATATTCTTCCTATTTTTGGATCTTCTCTCTCCATATCTTGTACCAACGAAATTTGAGCTTCTTTGTAGTATTATTTGGGCCTCCAAATGACTAAGACCAAAGCCTCATGAGTTGATCTATTTATTTTTAGTATTTTACTTAATTTACTTAGCTTTTATTTGAAAAAATCTAAATAAATGTAAATAAAAATAAAAAAAATATGAAGAAGGTTTTATAGGTCTTTATTAGGCTTATGATCATGTTTGGAATGTAATTCCTAGGCCCATTAGCTTAGAAAGCACAAAGTTATGAAATTAGGGTTTCGCATGTCTCTTGAAATTTGACCAACTTGTACACCTCATATCTCTTTCAATTTTGATCATATGGAAGTGATCTAGGACTTTTTAGAAAGCTTAAAGAGTCTTATAAAAGCTCCTTTTGGTTTCATCTTAATTGAGTTTATCATGTTCAAGTTATGAGCTTTGAGAAAAAAATGACTTTTTGCAATCTTTTAGAAGGACCTATAATGTTTTGGCCTATATCTCTTATGCGGAGGCATTTCTGGATCTTGGTCCCAACATCAAAGTTGTAGAGAATTGAATTTCCTTGAGAATGAGCTTTGGTTGAGGAATTTTTGATAAAGTATGAGAGAGATATGATCAGACAAAGTCAGGTTGACTTTTAGTTCAAAAACCCTAAATTAGTAACTTTGAGTTCTGTTGATTTCTGATCTTTCCTTGATGAATCATGATCAACCTTTGATCAAATGATGAATGGGACTTCAAAATATTGATGTTGACAAAAAATCAGGAGTTTTGACTGTACTTTGACCACGGTTGACTTTTAGGTCAAACTAATCGACTGTTGATTATTTGGGTCATTGAGTGAGCAATCTTTTGAAGCAGGGCTTGAAACTTGGCATGAGGGTACTTTGAATCATATGAGAGATCATGGAATCCACTTGAGGTATCAGAAGTTCAAATTCCTTGATTAAATCAGAAACCCTAATTTAGAGGCTGTTGTTTAGGAGAGAGACTGCATGCTTCTTTCTTGTGTATCTTTGAGCCTTTGAAAGTCAGATGGACTGAAATATGAATAAATATGTTGGGCAAATTTTGGGGTATGATAGTATGACGTATTCTGACTCTCAAGTCTATCAAGCTAGATGGCATCTCTAAGCCCATCTCAATCAATTCTCTCAATATCCTGGCGACATCTTTAAGCCCACTTCATATTTCCTGCTGATGGCATCTCTAAGCTCATCCCTGATACAAGTTCAAACATTAACAAGTGCAAATTTCTGGGTATTCTAGTGTTCAACCCTCTTCCACCTTCAGATACCGATTGGCACACAGGCCAATTTGAATCCTCAGGTTTAAGAAGATTGAACAGGGGCAGCTGTCATACCCCAAAATTTGCCCTCATACAATTGCAAACGTCATTTTATTTCGAATAAGTGAAGTAGAACAGTTGGTAAGGATTTGAGGTTAAAAGGTACATGAGCAAGAGGTCTCGGGCTCGAATCTCACTTCTAACATTTCTCCTTTTTTATTTGTTTTCTAATTTTAATTCTAACTTTATTTCCATTATTCAAAAAATCATAAAAATTGCATTTTTTTATTATTTTAATTTATTTTTCGCACTAATTAAATAGACATTTTTTAAAATAGTCAATTTTCACTTTTATGCATTTTTTAGTCAAAAAATCACCAAAAATCATAAAATATTCAAAAAATCCAAAAAAGAAAGTTTTTAATTTTATTTGTTCTATTTTTAACACTTTTCACAACTTGGGAAACAAGTAAAGGAATCTTAAGAAAATATTAGTCAATCATATTAAATTTCAATTTTTGACTTTTATGATGATTCAATATTCAATTTTTATTTCTAAATTGTTGACCTAGTATTTTTGTATATATATAGTCTAAGTTTTCACTTTTATAAAACAATTTCAAACAATTCTAACCCTTATTCCCATTCTCTCTTCTCACAAACACAAAATATTTTCTCCTCCTTCTCTCTAAGATCAAACTTTACTTTCTCTCATGAATATCACAACAACTTCATAGCTTGTTGAAGAACATCAAGAACACTTTCAAAAAAAAAAACTCAAGAACTTATATCTTCCTCTCACCGTAGAACCGAGCGGTTCAACACCCATCTTTCCTCTACAAACCGCCACCGGAGCCCTAGGTGGTGTTGTTTATTTTTTATTATTTTTGCTAGCTTTTATTGGTTCAATTGATGGCCATGACTATTGTTTTAAAAGTGTTGTTTTTCTTTTGATTTGATTTTGTTTGTGTGAATGGAGAAGAGAGAATACATATGGGGAAAAAGATGAAATCACATCGAAAATAATCTACCAAAGACATAGAAGAGGAAAACAAAAGAGAAGTGGAATTCAGTCAGAATCACCGAATCAACCGCGTCCGCATCACTCCTTCACACCTCAACCGCCGGCGATCCCTCCAACGGCACCGCAAAAAGTAGCAGCCCAACAACCCTCATGCCGGTAACGTCGACGTCCCTCAATCATTTTTTTTCTCCCAATTTTCATCATCTTTTTACTATTTCTCTTATTTTATTAATTAACCTTTTAACTTTTAATTATTTATTAACCCTTGATTTCCATTAATTAATTAGGATTAGGTTTTTTTAACCGATTAATTTTTTTTCTTTATTTCTTCAACTAATTTATTTTAATTTAATTAGGATATTTTAATTAGTTTAATCATTACCAAATCATAAAAAACACAAAAATATTAGTTCTAGTTTGATTTGATTTTTTTCCTAACATTAATTTTATTTGATTAGATTTAGGATTTGATTGGATTTAATAATTAGGATTAATTTACAATTTAAAATTTAATTAGATTAGATTTAGTAATTAGAATATTTTTTTAAATAATTAGATTTAGGTTTAATTGATTTTATTTTATTTTAATTTTTTTAACATAATTTTGATTAATTTAGTAATTAGGATTTGATTAGATTTTTTAGACTTAATAATTAAAATCAATTAGAGATTTAATTGGATTAGATTTAATTTGTATATAATTAGATAATTAGATTTATTTTCATTAATTAAATTAGATTTAGTTTAATATTAACAAGTAAATCTTTTTTTTAACCCTAAATTCTCTTCTTCTCATCTCCACTTCTCGACTTCCCGATTTTATTATTGTTTAATAATTATTATGTAATTGTTTCGAAGTTGTAATAGTAATTAGGATTTTTTCCGTATTTTAATTCTCCGTAGTTTTTCCATATTATGTAACTGCTAAGGGTTGTAATAGTAATTAGGATTTTATTTTCCGCCTATTTTTATTAATTATTATGTAACTGCCCCAAAGCCTTGTAATAGTTTAAACTAGGATTTTACTTTTCCGCATCCCCCATTTTGGTATTGTAATCCCCCTCCCCGAAGCCTTGTAATAGCGTAGGATTTAATTTCCGCACTTTAAATTTTTGTATGATATTAACTGCGTGGCTAGTAAAATAGGGAGTGACAAAACAATTAATTGAATATAGCTCACCTAATGCAAGATAAATATATGAATCCAATTCACATGATTGTTGCACCCACTCACCTTTAAGGTAATCTCTCTCATGCTGCCTTTCGATCAAAAATAGTCAAGTCCCTCGGATGTAGGGATACCTTAGCATATGCTGCCTACGAATTCAAATCATCATAGTCCCTCGGAATAAAAGATTATAGTCCCTTCGGGTTGCCTACGAATAAAATGTTCTCGTCCCTCGATGTTGCCTCGATAAATGATGATAGTCCCTTCGAATGCTAAGGTATCCTCGCTTGTTGCCTAAAAAGATTAAATGACTATTATATCCTTCCCTTAGGCTACCTTCCCTCTTTATGGCAGGGTCAGTCTTGTGGCAAACGGTAATTTCGATGACCCTTTAAATCCAATGAAAGGACTACCTGCCCTCTTTATGGTAAGGATAGCCCTTTCACCTTGAAAAGCTAAAAGAACATTTTTTCTAAACTTAGGGTAGGTGCTCCTGATTGCATACTCTTTTCAAATTCAAAACTCTTTTTCCCACTTATTTTCAAATACTTTCAAACAAGGCTACGCTTATTTACAAGCTAAAGTCCTTAAACAAAGTTTTCTCTATTCACACACTACACTTCAAACATTTTGAAAATAAAAGTGAGCTAAGCAATTAAGAGCCCATGGATAACCATGAATACAAAGGGTGCTTACACCTTACCTTTGTATAACCTACCCCCCGAACTCAAAATCTTTTTAAAAGGTCTTTTCCTATTCTTTTAGCCTTTCTACATATTGGATAAAATAAAAGTTAGTGGAGACTCTTACTATCCACAACATTTTAAAAGTCAGTTCTCCCACCGTATTACACACGTCATTAAAAAATATACATGCTTTCAAATTTAAGTGTAAAATGTGAAAGGAGACAAACTATTTTAACTTAAAATAGATTAGTTTGATGAATGAGCTAAAATAAAGGAACCAAAAATAAAAATAAAAATAAAAATAAACCAAATTTAATCCATTCATGAAAATTCTAGTTTAAGTTAGTCTTTTTCCACCCTTATAAGTTATAACTAGTTTAACACCATGCTTTTGCATGGTTGTTCACTTCTAAAATTTGAAACGATATATTAAGTATAAATGTTAGTAATATTTAAAATATGTTATTATTTAAATATATTTTTAATCTTTATAAATATAAATATGACATTTGTTTGTTTTAACTTTTGTAATTGTTTTATTTGGATTTCTTTTTTATAAAATCAATGGCAATTTCTTTTGATCTCTAACCTTTAGAGTTTTTCAAAAATGTGAAATTGGTAACGTAACATTTTATATTTTATAACTAAGTAGTAGAAGACTCATGTGTCCGCACGGGTAAGTTCATTCATAATTACTATGTATAAATATTTTGTTGATTAAAATAAAAAATGTATCATAATGATAGTAACTCGTAAAAATAGTGAGTTTTACTGATAAAATTCATGTTAATAAAAATTATATCACATCTAGTTTTCAAATACAAAGTTGATAAAAACTAATATCTTAAATCTATAGCATCTTTTATGTTAAAGGTTAAAAATGTATTGTGGTGGTAGTGACTTGTGAAAATAATAAGTTTTAACGACAAAATTCACTGGAGTTGATAAATTTATATTTATAAATATCTCTCATGTAAATTTATTTGATACCATAAAAATTATATTTAAATTTACATGAAAATTTGGAATAAATTATTTAATTAAAAAAGGAATAAATAAATATACAAAAGTGATCATTAGAGATAATGAATGACCAAGCATGTTCATTATCACTTTATTAACGATGCACGTTAATATTGACGATAGCATAAAATGAGAACTAAAAAAAACCAGCATATTATCATCTTTAAAATACAAAATATCAAACTGATTCTATTGAATTTTTGGGTTTTTCATCAATCAGTTCAATAATATGGCTGAACAGACGATTTTCCACTTTACATCATTTGCGGGTTTAACTGTTCCAGACCCTCCTTAAATATCCAAGGATAACCACAAATTTTTACCTCCAAGTGCATAAGAGGGGGCTGATCAACTATAACTTTCAATTCAATACCACTAATATCATCCAACATATTGTCCAAATACATTATTTATTCAATATATCTGAAAAATAAATCTTTTATTATAAATGGAACCGGAGGTAGTATCACTTATGATACCAAAAAATTCCTCCCTACTGAAAAACATTAGCAACAAGTGATATAAATCAACTGTGAGCAGATCTTTTCCAAGACGTATATGAATAATTGGATAGATCCCACACCGTTTACATTGAAAACCAAACGCAATATTAGGTCACACAGTTCTTCACTTAAATTAGTCGGATTATCATGTGCTACAAATTTTAAGTAGCAAGCTAACACCTATCCAATTCTTGTCATGCTTAATGGATGATGGGCCGATACTTATTGAACTACCTTCATTTTGTTTGCTGAACCACGTTGGAATTTGAGTTTTGGGAATAACAATATTCATTTGATTTATTGGGATGTCTGATTCCATGTGAACCTGGAATGAAGTAAATTAGTTATGTATCGGTTTCACATAAAAATAAATATAGAAAAAACGAAAAAGGATGGAGTAGGCATCTGAATGAGTAGTATCATCTAAGAAAAAGCAATTCCATACCAGCTTTCCATCTCAATTAAACCAGGGCAGTCAAATATATATAACCCAAACTGATATGATGAAATGTTTTACAACATACCTGTTCGCCAACAACGTTGAGAAGAGGAGTCAAATTGACATGAACCAAACAAAAATTTCCAGGGCCTACACAATTTATAAAAAAAATATATTTATTCGCTCAAGAGCAAAGAGACATAGCCTAGAGTCTCCACAGGATATAACTTGCAAAGTACCTTAGCGCGAAACCATAATCTACATACCTCAACGCGAATTGATAACTTCGTTTTCCAAATCTTTTCGTATTTTTGTGTTCTCGTGGCAGCTTGCAGACCCTGCCAAGGAAGGCTAAAGTGCAAGGACCAAATAATTAAGTTCTACATTTACCTAAAAAGTCTTAAACAATCGATACTCGCAAGAATTGTTGAAAGTAGAATCAATAGGACAAGACACACTTTCCTCTTAAAAAGTACAAAAGAACATAGCCTAGAGACTCCAAATCATCTCTGTAACTTTGTTCTAAAGAAGTAAAACCAAAATTATGATAAAAAATTTTAGGCTGCATATATAGAAAGTAAAGAATGAAAAACTCTTTCATGTACTAACCAATTCCTTTATAAGTTTGCTGCATATAAAGAAAATTTGTAGGCTGCATTTAAAGAAAATTTGTAAGTTGCATATAAAGAAAGTAAAAGAATTACAACATACGAAAACTATTCATATGAATTTCCTTGAAAATGAAAGAATAGCAATGAAGCTACCTGATTTGCTTTCTTCTCAAGACCATTAGTGTAACACCCTTCTAAACCCCGCGGAAAATTAAATAAATATATCAGAGTAAAAACATAAACACAAGGGTGCAACAATTATTTAAAATAAATAAACCAATCATGGTCAAGTCATGCTTCATTAGGAAACGATTTACCAAAAACACAATCATGTTTATCACAGCGGAATAAGAAACATCGTCAATATAACAAAATGGAAATATAATCCAACACCAAATAAAATAGAGTAATCTCATAAATCTCTATAACTATCGTCCCCCAGTGTTACAAGATCAGAGCATGACCGACACGACCCAACATAACGGATAAACTCTACGAGTCATCCTCACCGAGCACTAATGCCGCTACTCCTCAATCTGAAAATAACAACATGTAAGGGTGAGTCTCATTCGCAGTTAGTAAATATTATGCAATTCGTAAGCAGCAAGCATCATAATATACCGTTCACCTAATTATACATATTCAGATTCACATCTATTATTCATCAATTCACACAATAATAGATTACAACACATAACACAGAAATCCATACAATCATGTTATGACAAAATGCATATGACACAACTGACACTATGCATGTGGTACCAATAAACCGTGGAATCAATCCACCTAACCGATCTACGCCTCATCGAGATACGGCCCACTGACACAATTTCTGAACAATGGTAAATATGTCAACCAACGATCCAAACATCACCGGGATCCATCACCGAATGCATATGAATGAATGAAACACACATAACATACTTAAAAACATCACCGAATCACGATGAACAACTCATCTCAACACCACATCACCGAATAAGTATGTACATGTTTTCAACATCATTAAAATAGTCATGCATTCATCACAATCATAGTAATAATCACAACCAATTCATCATCACATCAATTACATTGCCACACACCTTTCATATGCACACAATGTTCAATTCTCATCATGTAAATAAATCGAGTTTTAAAGAAATAAAGTCGGCCACTGCCCATATTCATCATTCATCATATAAAACATTTAATTACTTGCACAACACCCAAAACGGCACTAAGAAAGGATTCACGGATCAAAAGATACGTTATTTTAAAGTTTAGAAAAATTCCCACACAGCATGGTTCGCTTAGCGATGCAAGGCAGAAGCGAATTCCTTCAGACCTCCGCTCTGGGAACCTCTAGCGACGTTAGACAGAAGCTAACCAGGTCGGGTCCTCCGCTCAGCGGCCCCCCTCCGCTCAGCGGACCTGCGATTTTACCAATTCTCAAGTTTGTGACAGACCTGCGATTTCACACCCTTTTCACCCAAAAACGATTTCAGACATCATATACATTCAATCATACACCACAAAACATCATTTAAACTCATTATTAACCTAATAGTTCACACAATTTTCATCAATTCAATCCAAATTATAACACCCTAACCTAACAATCTCAATGTCTAATTGAACCAAACCATACATCAATATACCTATTACCTAAGACCACATAAGAGATACTAAAAGGAAGAGTCCCCCTTACCTCGATGAATTTCTTGAATGCTCTCCTTCCGATTTCACGTTCTTGATTCTTTCGCTTCTCTTGCCCTTTTCACGTGTTCTTCCTCTTTCTCTTCTCTTGGTTCTTTTCTTATTTTATGAAAAATAAAATTATATGAACACTACTTAGTAAAAAGGCCCAACCAAATAGCACCACTCTTTTACTAACATCACACCATAAGCCCAATAGCTCTTATTCTATAATTTTCCAATTAAATCCAAATTAAAATACTAAAATTCTAATTAATTAATTTAAATCAAAATTAAATTAATAAACGGAAAATATGGGGTGTTACAACTCTCCTCCACTAAAAGAGTTTTCGTCCTCGAAAACATACCTTAGACGAAAAGTTCCGGGTAAGAGTCCTTCATCTGGATCTCTAACTCCCATGTAACATTTCCATCGGCTGGTCCTCCCCAAACCACTTTCACTGTTGCTATATCTTTACCTCGCAACTGCTTCACTTTACGATCCTCAATCCTCATAGGTAATGTCTCTACAGTCAGATTATCTCGCACCTGTATATCGTCTACCTGAATCTCATGAGACGGATCCGCAATGTATTTCCTCAACTGGGATACATGGAACACATCATGCAAATTAGCGAGTGCAGGCGGTAAAGCAATCTGATAAGCAACCTTCCCAATCTTCTTAGCAATCTGAAATGGACCAATGAAACATGGAGTTAACTTCTTCGACTTCAAGGCCATCCCAATGCCAGTCATCGGAGTAACTCGCATGAATACATGATCTCCCTTCTTAAATTCAATATCATTCCTTCTTTTGTCATGGTAACTTTTCTGAAGACTCTGAGAAGCACTCATCTTCTCCTGAATCATCTTGATCTTTTCTGTAGTTTGCTGCACAATCTCCGGTCCAACCACCGCATTTTCTCTAGATTCGTACCAACACAACGACGTTCTACATCTCCTACCATACAATGCCTCGAACGGGGCCATACCAATACTTGAATGATAACTATTGTTGTAGGTGAACTAAATCAAAGGTAAATAACTATCCCAAGTACCACCTTTCTCCAATACACAAGCTCGCAACAAATCCTCTAACGATTGAATCGTTCTCCTTCTGACCATCTGTCTGCGGATGATAAGCATAACTCAATCTCAACTTAGTACCTAAGGCTTCTTGCAATCCTGTCCAGAACTTAGAAGTAAACCTCGGATCTCTATCCGACACAATACTAGCCGGAACACCATGCAAACTCACTATCTTCTCAACATACAACTGAGCCAACTTCTCCATCGGATATTCCATTCTTATTGGTATAAAGTGAGCAGATTTCGTCAACCTATCCACAATAACCCAGATAAAATCACAATTCTTGACCGTTCTAGGTAAACCAGATACAAAGTCCATAGAAATTCCATCCCACTTCCAATCCGGAACAAACAACGGTTCCATCGGTCTCGACGATTTCTGATGCACAATTTTCGACTTCTGACAAATTAAGCAAGCATAAACAAATCAGCAATTTCCTTCTTCATTCCAGGCCACCAAAACAACTTCTTCAAATCATGATACATCTTGGTAGCACCAGGATGAATGCTCAATCCACTTCGGTGTCCTTCTTCCAGAATACTCTTTCTGATTTCAGCAACATCGGGTACACATACTCGGTTTCCAAACCTCATAACGCCATTCTCGTCAATTCGGAATTCACCTCCTTGACCTTGGTTAATCAATGTCAACTTATCTACTAAGCCAACGTCTGATTTCTGTCCATTTCGAATTTCCTCAAGGATATTATTAGTCAACTTCAACATTCCCAACTTAACACTATTAGAAGTACTTTCGCATACTAAACTCAAATCTCGGAATTGCTTAATTAAATCCAATTCTCGCACCATTAGCATATACATATGCAATGACTTCCTGCTCAATGCATCAGCAATAACATTTGCTTTACAGGGATGGTAATTCAAATCGAAATCATAGTCCTTCAGAAATTATAACCATCTTCTCTGTCTCATATTAAGTTCCTTTTGATCGAAGAGATACTTCAGACTCTTATGATCGCTGAATACCTCAAATTGAGAACCACAAAGATAATGTCTCCACAGCTTCAACATAAATACCACAACCGCCAATTCCAAATCATGAGTCGGATAATTCCTTTCATGAATTTTCTACTGTCTCGAAGCATAAGCCACTACCTGCTTATCTTGCATCAACACACCACCTAAACCCATCAGTGAAGCATCACAATACACATTGAAAGACTTCACTAGATTAGGCAAAATTAAGATCAGAGCACTCGTCAATCTCTTCTTCAATTCTTGAAAACCTTTTTCACATTCTGAATCCTATACAAATACCTGTCCTTTTCTTGTTAACTTAGTCATTGGCAACGCCAACTTCGAAAATCCCTCAATGAACTTTCTATAGTAACCTGCCAGACCAAGAAAACTACGAATCTCTGAAGCATTCTTTGGCGTCTCCCACTGAGATACCGCCTCCATCTTCGTTGGATCTACCTCGATACCATTCTTCGAAATTACATGGCCAAGAAAACTTACTTCCTTCAACCAGAATTCACATTTAGACAATTTCGCATACAACTTCTTCTCCATCAATAGCTCCAATACCACTCTTAAATGCTCTGCATGTTCTTCATCACTCTTCGAGTAAATTAGAATGTCATCAATGAACACTACCACAAACTTGTCAAGATACGGGTGAAATATGCTGTTCATATACTCCATGAAAACACCAGGTGCATTAGTAACACCAAACGACATAACAGAATATTCATAATGTCCATACCTCGTGCGGAATGCCGTTTTCTGAATATCTTCCGCCTTCACACGAATTTGGTGATATCCAGACCTTAGATCAATCTTGCTAAACACACAAGCTCCAACCAGCTGATCCATCAAATCATCAATCCTCGGCAAAGGGTATCGATTCTTTATTGTCACCTTGTTCAGTTGTCTAATATCAACACATAGTCTCATTGAACCTTCTTTCTTCTTAACCAATAGTACCGGTGCACCCCACGGTAACACACTAGGACGAATAAACTTCTTTTCCAACAATTCCTCTAATTGTTTCTTCAGTTCAGCTAATTCTGATGCCGACATGCGATACGGTGCCATCGACACAGGATTAGTTCCAGGAATCAACTCTATAGCAAACTCCACTTCTCTTTCAGGTGGCAACTCACTAACATCTTCTGGAAATACTTCCGGATACTCATTCGCTACTCGTAGTTCATCAGTTTTAGCTTCCCTCTTCACTTTCATTGAAGAGCACAACATAAATACCACCGCTCCATCATTGACAACCAAATTCATCTGTTTGACCGACATAGTCAAATCCTCAACACTAACCTCTTTAGGAAAGATAACCGTATTCGTAAAACAATTGATATGAACTCGATTAAATTATAACCAGTTCATCCCCAAAATGACGTCAAGTTGTTCAAGTCGAAGGCACACTAAGTCCATTCCAAACTTTCTACCAAATATGTCGATAGGACAGTTCAAACAAGCAGACGATCTTCCGGAGTAGTCTCTGACCCAGACAAAGCAAAGACCTTTCCACCAGCCTGATTCTTCTTTGGTTTAGTGCAGTGTGGACTGATGTGACCCTCTTCTCCGCAATTGTAGTAAGTCACGATCTTCATCCTACAATCAGAAGCAATATGACCCTCCTTACCACACTTGAAGCATTTCTTTTCCCCACTCTTACACTCATTCCTTCTATGCCCAGTCTCACAACAATTGTAACACCTAACAGGAGCACTAGAATCTCCCCCACTAGGCCTCTTCCAATCCCCAACTCTAGGATTTCCTCTACCATATGGCTTACCTCTATCCATAGGCTTCTTACCTTTCTTGTCAACCAACTCGCGTGAGTGAGATGACTTCAGCTTAAGGTTATCCTCTTCGAAGATCCTACTACAATCCACCAAATCGATAAATCGCCGAATTCTCTGGTACCTGATACCTTGCTTGATCTCATCACGAAGACCATTCTCAAACTTGATGCACTTTGAGAATTCACTAGCTTCATCATTGTTGTAGTGAACATAGTACTTCGCCAACTTAACAAATTTTGAAGCATACTCTGGTACCGTCATGTTACCTTGAGTCAGCTCCAAAAATTCAATTTCCTTCCTGCCTCTAACGTCCTCAGGAAAATACCTCCTCAGAAACTCTCTTTTGAACACAGCCCAGGAAATAGCAACACCATCAGCATCCAGTTCAGCCCTAGTAGCCATCCACCAGTCATCAGCCTCTTCGGATAACATATGAGTACCATATCTTACTTTCAGATTCTCAGCACAATCGATGACTCTGAAAATCCTCTCGATCTCCTTAAGCCACTTCTGAGCACCTTCAGGATCATGCGTGCCCTTGAACAACGGAGGATTGTTCCTCTGAAAATTCCCTAATTGTCTGTCAGCACCAATCCCAGCTCCATTTGCATTCCCTCCCAGCACACCAACAATCATGCCCAAAGCCTCAGTGATAACATCATCGTTTCTTCCATCTCTTCCAGCCATTATTCTGCTAATCCACAAAATAATTCCATTAGAACCAAAAGTATCGACAGTGATAACTCGCAATTGTCACATACAAAGGGAAAGACTGACACTAAGACTCTGGTCACAATGACCGACTATGCTCTGATACCACTGTTGTAACACCCTTCTAAACCCCGCGTTAAATTAAATAAATATATCAGAGTAAAAACATAAACACAAGGGTGCCACAATTATTTAAAATAAATAAACCAATCATGGTCAAGTCATGCTTCACTAGGAAACGATTTACCAAAAACACAATCATGTCTATCACAGCGGAATAAGAAACATCGTCAATATAACCAAATGGAAATATAATCCAACACCAAATAAAATAGAGTAATCTCATAAATCTCTATAACTATCGTCCCCCAGTGTTACAAGATCAGAGCATGACCGACACGACCCAACATAACGGATAAACTCTACGAGTCATCCTCACCGAGCACTAATGCCGCTACTCCTCAATCTGAAAATGACAACATGTAAGGGTGAGTCTCAATCGCAGTTAGTAAATATTATGCAATTCGTAAGCAACAAGCATCATAATATACCGTTCACCTAATTATACATATTTAGATTCACATCTATTATTCATCAATTCACACAATAATAGATTACAACACATAACACAGAAATCCATACAATCATGTTATGACAAAATGCATATGACACAACTGACACTATGCATGTGGTACCAATAAACCGTGGAATCAATCCACCTAACCGATCTACGCCTCATCGAGATACGGCCCACCGACACAATTTCCGAACAATGGTAAATATGTCCACCAACGATCCAAACATCACCGGGATCCATCACCGAATGCATATGAATGAATGAAACACATAACATACTTAAAAACATCACCGAATCACGATGAACAACTCATCTCAACACCACATCACCGAATAAGTATGTACATGTTTTCAACATCATTAAAATAGTCATGCATTCATCACAATCATAGTAATAATCACAACCAATTCATCATCACATCAATTACATTGCCACACACCTTTCATATGCACACAATGTTCAATTCTCATCAAGTAAATAAATCGAGTTTTAAAGAAATAAAGTCGGCCACTGCCCATATTCATCATTCATCATATAAAACATTTAATTACTTGCACAACACCCAAAACGGCACTAAGAAAGGATTCACGAATCAAAAGATACGCTATTTTAAAGTTTAGAAAAATTCCCACATCGCAAGATTCGCTTAGCGACGCAAGGAAGAAGCGAATTCCTTCAGACCTCCGCTCAGAGGACCTCTAGCGACGTTAGACAGAAGCTAACCAGGTCGGGTCCTCCGCTCAGCGGACGCCCCTCCGCTCAACGGGCCTGCGATTTCACACCCTTTTCACCCAAAAACGATTCCAGACATCATATACAGGCATACAAACATCATCCATTCATTCATACACCACAAAACATCATTTAAACTCATTATTAACCAAATAGTTCACACAATTTTCATCAATTCAATCCAAATTATAACACCCTAACCTAACAATCCCAATGTCTAATCGAACCAAACCATACATCAATATACCTATTACCTAAGACCACATAAGAGATACTAAAAGGAAGAGTCCCCCCTTACCTCGACGAATTTCTTGAATGCTCTCCTTCCGGTTTCACGTTCTTGCCTCTTTCTCTTCTCTTGCCCTTTTCACGTGTTCTTTCTCTTTCTCTTCTCTTGGTTCTTTTCTTATTTTATGAAAAATAAAATAAAATGAACACTACTTAGTAAAAAGGCCTAACCAAATAGCACCCCTCTTTTACTAACATCACACTATAAGCCCAATAGATCTTATTCCATAATTTTCCAAATCAATCCAAATTAAAATACTAAAATTCCAATTAATTAATTTAAATTCAAATTAAATTAATAAACGGAAAATATGGGGTGTTACAATTAGTAGTATTCCAAACAACTCAAATTCCTAAATTTATTTGAGGAAAATAACTGAAATAATTAGTTGTAAATAAGTTTTATTTGAATGATTGAGCATAACTGAATTGATAACTCAAGAAACACTGACTTCATCAAGTGATCAGAATAGTTCATTTCCAAGCAACCTAAATCAAATCCCAAAGAAACTGAAATTGATCGACAATATACAAAGATAAAGGGAAGAAGACAACAACATCAAAGATTATAGACCATGTTATAAAGTACATCAAAGTAACAACAAAAGTGAAACACAAAGAATGGTTATAACATATAAGTTACCTGAGTATAGAGACACATAACATAATAAGCATCAAGATCTCTAGAATCACCATGAAGAGAAATCAATAAGAAATCAACAGCGTATCCTTTAGATTTATCAGCATCACTAACCCATATCACTTTCTTGTGAAACCAAGAATAACCCAAATAAAAAACCGCAAGAATCGTGATTTACGAATTTGAATGAATGAGGGAATTTCAGAGTTTTACTTACTTGGTTGTAATATAGAGAGTGTCTGGTGATTCGCGAGGGCTATGTCGACGTCGGGTTGGACGTGCATCAGTTCTTCACCGCTCTCTTTATCGATCGCTAGATCTCTAGTTATCGATCGTAACCCTAATGCCATTTCTTGTTCTCTTTTTCAGCTCTTTCTTTACTTCAATTTTGGTGACTACGGCAGTTTTAGGGTTTCCTGTAAAAGAAGATAGAAGAGAAGATGAGAGAGAGAGAGAGAGAGAGAGAGAGAGAGAGAGAGAGAGAGAGAGAGAGAGAGAGAGAGAGAGAGAGAGAATGAGGAGGAAGAAGAGAGGAGTGATTTTGAAATAAGAAATGTGGCCACTAACAAAGTGACACTTGTTAGTTTCTTTGACATAATGTACCATTTTTCATTCTCTCATTAGTCCAAATTTAAAGTTCATGGTTAATTTGTTAGTTACCAAAATGACCTTTTAGTAGTGCAATTAAATTTTGGTGAAAAGACAATTTAGATCGTTTGTTCAATTGAATAGTTATGGATAGATAGTAGATAAGTAGTAGCAATAGATGTTTTATAGTTTATTTGTTAGTATCAATTATGTGTATAATTAAACTTATTTTATCAATTGTGATGAACTAAAATGAAAATAAAATTTTATTAGTCTCGTTAAAATAAAAATTTATTAGCATGTGATTGCATGAACGCGAGTTCGAACCTGCAACATTTAACTTATTCATTTTTAAATAGTGACATTTTTATCATTAAACTAATAAAAAATATAATTGTCTCAAAGCTAATAAAAATATTTTAGTGAAATAAAAAAATACAATTGATTCTTATATGTCTCAATTCAATTCATTCTTTCGGTGATCTGTTATCTAATAGTATAATTTTTCTTTTATTTTATCATTCAAGGTAAGTAAAACAAATTTTGAAAAATTATAGATAAAAGAGAGGACGAGTGTCGTCGTGAATGAAAGGGTTTTGATATCAATCCATATATTTAAAATCTTATTTGGAATTTTAGGTTTTCTTAATGTATTATTTTTTATATGCCCATCCTCATCTATTTTTAAGTGAACAACACGATAAATCGTAAATTTAGAAAAAAAATCAACTTCTTTAGTTAAGAAATTGTTCGCCTTTGTTTGTTGTTTTTTATGAATTTTTCTTGGGTTTTTTATTGGTGGTGATGATGGAAAATGTTGTTTTTGTAAGGAAAAATACTCATTTTGGTCCCTTAACTATACCCTTGGGTTCAAATTGGTCCCTTAATTTTATTTTCGTGTCACTTTGGTCCTTTAATTGTTTAAACCAAACCACGTTTGTCCTTCTCTTAGTGAACCATTAGTCAAATTCCAAAAATAACTTCCAGGTGGCATGTTATTTGATGACGTGGATTAGTGGACTCCAAATGGCAACCAAAACGAAAGGATAACACATCTTTGATGTTCAAAATGAAGGAACCCTAAGTTTGCTACACGAAGGCGATTTTGAAGGCTATTGTGAAGGCAATTTCAAAGGAAAGCAATTAGGAAGGATTCAACCTGCGTTTGAAGGAACAACTGAAGACGAAGTTTCGATTCCAGGTAAGTATTGTGTGCATGTTTTCGTAAATGGATTAGGGCTTTGTACATTTCGGGATTTCAGTAGATTTAGGGCTTTCTGTACAATTAGGTTATTGGTGTAACACCCTAATTTTCCCCCGCGTATTTATAATTAAAAATTAGTGTATTCAAAATTTCCATACAATTAGGATGCTATCTTCATTAACAAAAACCTGCTCATATCATATGACATGTAACACATACAACTTTTTAAAAATTATTAATAATAACAGTCACAAACATCACCGTGTCTAACTTCATTTTATTGTAGCGGAAAATAGCAACAAACTATTATTTAAATATCTTTAAGCATATTCATATCTTATATTAATTTAATGAAATAAAAACATCGGAGGTTGCAAAGTAATCTCCCCAAAATATAAATTAAGCACAAAAGCGTTTAATTCCCTAGTGTTATATCTTAGAGTGTCATACCCTAATTTTTGACCCCCCTGAGATGACATATCTTCAGGATTTTCATCAGGTCAAAGCAAATACCCAGAGCAGCCACTTCTTCATCTGGCATTTAATCAAGGATGTTCAAAGACAAGAAAACTCAGGCAAAGGATCAATCAATAGAAGGATTGGTCTCTAACACAATCATAGGACTCAAAAGCTTCACTTTTATATTCACCAATGATTGATTAGACCCCCAGTCATCTGAGTACAGGTTTACTCAGGTCACCGGACTAGGGTTTTTGAGCCTATCAAGGACTGAAATCAGGGATCACCTTTGGGAAACCCTAAAAAGCTCCAAGACATCTATTAAAGACTTCAATCATCTTCAAATGATCCATACAATAAGATCCACTGGACATCACACCTCAATTCAAGATCCACAGTCACCAATTTCATCTGGTCGACAATTAGGGTTTTTAACCTAATTCATCTGGATAGTTGACTTTTAATCAGGGCATGGATCCAAAACTCAAGACATGATTCAAGAACCTCTACTACCTCAATATAACCCATTTACATCACTCATTTGAGGAGAAGATCTTAATTCCACACAAAAGTCCAAAATCTCACTTTATCTGGAAAAAGTCAACTGTATGGGATCACCTTTGACTTTTAAGATTTTTGGTCAAACCATGACTTTCAAAGATCAAAATCATCAATATATGGATATTAAAGTCATTTGACCAAAGAAATTCAAGAAGAATCATCAAGGAGCAAAAAGTCGGGAATTAGGGTTTTTGAGGGCATTGTGGGAACTCAAAATTTCACCTACACAACTCAAAAAACTTCCAACATGAAAGTTGTAGATCTTGCAAAATAAAACAACATCTTACATAGGAACTTTTTTCAAAAGAGCAACCATTTAAGAGTTTTGGAATTTTGAAGCTTTAGGTTATAAAAACAGAGAAATTTTTCTAAGTGTTTTAACCTAGTTTTCATCCAACTTTGAGCTCATTTTTCACAATTTTTCCAAATGATTCTGAAGAAACCCTAAACTAATGATTTGAAGTAGATTTTTAGGGCTTTCCAAATTGTGCTCAACCTTCCCCAAATTCATTTTGAGCTAGGAGTTACGCTTGTTCAAAGTTGGCACCATGAAGTAAAATTATAGGTCATGCATCATTTTTGAACTTTGCAATTTTGTGCACATGACCTCACTTATGGATGCTACACGACCCATAACACATCTGAAAACATGCCATGCATTCATTTCCACCATGACATGAGAATTGAGGAAGATTCCCAAAACAAGAACATGTGATTATGTAATGATTACATTTGGGAATTTATGGCAAATTGATGAATCACCCAAGGAATCTTCTCACCAACCAATTAGAGCTCACTCTGCATCAGAAATGTTCCCTAAGATCAGATAGGATCAATGGATGGGGGGGCTGGCTCGAAATTGCAATGATCACTCTTGGATATTCCTTGAAATTTCTTCATGGCTAAGAAACCAAACTCACTTCACTAAGCAAGCTCACTATACACAATTGCTCTGAATCAATTGCCTATAAATAGAAGGCTCTTTCTCATTCAAAAAACACACCAAAGCAACCATATTCCTTGCTTTCTCTTTCTCTTCTCATGCTTATGGTTTTTCAAAGTTCTTTGGCAAGAAGAATCGTTTTCTTCAAACCAGAGCTTATCTTTGGAAAGTAAGCATTCTAACATCTCAAAGGGGTTCATTTGAGGTGATCCAAGCACCTGGATCACTTCTGTAAGTGGAGGAACGCCATTGTTGCTCTCACTTTGGAGCTGTTGCAATTGGAGGTCCATAAAGCAATTCAGAAGGTTTCCAACAAAGCCAAGCATCCAGACGTGTTCCTCAGGTCATAGTGAAGCTGTTCAGATGGCTGCAGCTCATCTGTAACTCAAGAATCATCACTCTCCATGTCCACTTGAAGCTCAAATCGAGGGAGGTCCATAGAGCAATTCAGGAGAATTGAAGTTACAATAAGCATTCAGTTAGCATCATTGAGTCCCAAGGAAGCTTTTGGGATCATTCATACAAGCCCAGGTGCTCTCTATCATCCTCACGACCTCCATTTTCAAAGGTAAGTTTCTGAACTCTATCTCTTTAATTTAAGTACTCTTTGTGATAAAGCTCGATTCTATCTTGTTCAGCATCATCAGAGGATTGAAAACCCTCTATCATCATTCATTTATTCATCTTGTTCGTCATTTAATTTCAAATTTAGGGTTCATGTGTTCTTAGAGTTCTCTGAGAAATTAGGTAGCTATAGTTAATATAAATAAATGTTAGTTACATATCTGGGTTCGTGAGGAAATTTAGAGCAAGATTGATGTTTACATCATGCCATTTAGTTGAGAAACCAGAGAGTTAGAAATTTGAAAATCTTTGAGCTCGAGGAAGAAGATGACTATGGTGGCGCGCGAAATTCAAATCCATGGGCTAGGTTTATTTTATTTTGAATGGTATGCGTTTTACAAACGAATTCATCGTTTGCCCTAGTGGCCTCACATACGCCCTTAGTCTCCTCATGCCTCAAGTCTGGGGTTCGAATCCCCCTCGCCCCAGACTTTTTGATTCTTTTATTTTTCAATGATTTACCACTTGTTTTGAAACATAACCAAATGGGTGTGTGTTATAATCACCAAGCGCGCGTTGGCTCAGTGGTGTTATTTTGAGCTGGTGACTTAGAGGGCGTGTGTTCAAACCTTGGAGGAGACAAACCCAATTTTTTACCACTATTTTTCTTTGTTTTATTCACAAACTTCACACAATTATTTAACCTATCAAAAATATCCATTTTCACCTCATTTTTCACATACTTGTTATTTAATATATCTATTTTGTGAATAATAAAAAAAAATCATAAAAATATTATTTATTTCATATGTTTTTATTAGGTTTAAAATAGTATGTTTTAAGTGTTTTCTTAAATGCTTTGAAAATATATATATTCATTTTGTTTTAACCTAATTATTTTGTGAATAACTTTATGATAAAACCCTAAATTATTTAGGTCTTAATTAGGTATAGATTTCATCTTTGTCTTAATTAAGTTGAATTTTGTCAATATTCAAAACTGTTTTCAGTCTCCGATTAAACAGATGATTAAGGTTTTCAAACAACAAAACCTTATATCATTTCAAATCATTTTCAACTGTTTTCATAAACAGTAAATCTTCTTTTTTTATATGGGCCTCTAATAGAGTGTAAGTCCCAACACCTTTTTCTTTTCATAGTTTGTTTTTCAAAACTGTATTTAGAAAATCTCCTTTCTGTTTTCAAAATATTCTTCTGGTATTTGAAGGGCATTATTCCCGATGAAACTCTTCAGATACCTATGTGACCTATGTCCATCTTCACTTCTTCTGTTTTCCAAAAAAACCATTAACTGTTTATCATATATATTCAACTGTTATCCATCAACTGTTGGTAAGGCTTTGTACATACTTCTTCAAAGGCCTCCACTCCATCCAGGTTAGGCTTTACAAGCTTTCAATTTACAGTCTTTATTTAAAATTATTATCAAATATAGAACTGTTTATATATATATATATATTAGAACTACGTTTGAGTATAAACCCTAGGACAGTTAAACTATATATATATATTATAGGAATATGACCTAGGATTGAGAATGTCTTCCCGGTGAAGGCTCTTTCCTAATTAGAGATCTGTAGTTCAAACCCCCAAGATGAATTATTCCCGGTGAAACATCTTGGCAAAAACCTTAGAATCCAAAAAAATAGGACACATCCACCCAAAGAGGAATTATTCCCGGTGAAACCTCTTACCCATTTGCTTAAAGCCAAAATAAGTTCAAAACTACATAGCTTTCTCTTGTGCTATAACAAGGACCCTCGATGACCCTCGATTAGCCTCCTCTTGGGCTTTGTACAAGGACCCACAGGCTTCTTAAAAGCATTTCCAGCTTCCTCTTGAGCTTGTATACAAGGACCCACCAGGTTTCTTATAAACATAGGAACAGGTCTTTAGTCACCTTTTAACCTACCCCGGTGAGTTTCTTCCAATTTAAACCAGACTTTAAACAAGCTAAGTTTGTCTCAATTTTACATTGAGTACACCTTTTGGAATGAGAGGCATGGACAGTCTCTGTCACCCTTATCTTCATCAATTTTCCTTAGCAGAGTCTAGGATCCATGTTTGCTTATCCTCAGCAAGAGTTAGCCTTCATCTTGGGCTTTAAACAAGAAGTCTCTATTAGATAATCTTTCTGCCATCATTTTAACAAAACCCCTGGAAAGGGTTAGCCTCCAAAGTCAATTAATAAAAACCTGTTTAAAAGAATAAAACCCCTGGAAAGGGTTAGCCTCCAAAATCACTTCTTCAAAAACCAAAGATTCATTTCTCTTAGGAGATAATTTCCCCAAAAGAGTCAAAACCCCTGGAAAGGGTTAGCCTCCAAAATCATTCTTTCATCTTAATAAAACCCCTGGAAAGGGTTAGCCTCCAAAGTCAATTAATAAAAATCTGTTTAAAAGAATAAAACCCCTGGAAAGGGTTAGCCTCCAAAATCACTTCTTCAAAAACCAAAGATTCATTTCTCTTAGGAGATAATTTCCCCAAAAGAGTCTGTTATACCCAAAAATTTGCCCGCATCTTTTTTCAAGAAAACTCCAATCTGAAAATTAAAAGTCTCATATAATCATGGATTTTTATTTCAACAAATATCCTGACATATGAAATACTTAGTTTTTAGAATTTTTCTTATACAGTAATTTGGCTTGCAGTTGAATTTATTCTTACGCAAACGCCAAATACTGTTTATTACTTCACACATGCTATTTATTTATTTACAGATAAATAGTACTGACACAATTGGTACAGAGTTAAATCTTTTTGCAGGCGCAGAATCAGGAAACTCAGACTGTACTGGTAACAAGTAGATTATTATTATCTTTTGTTTCCCACTAATTTTTGTACTATATTCCATTATTTTCAAAAATCTTTTCAAATCTCTTTTTTTTTCAAAAATCAAATCTCTCTTTTTCCCAACACTATCTCCACTTTCTTTCAAATCTTACTTCCACTCAAATTTTCCTTTTGTACGGAATCACATCATTCCCCAACGACTCTATCCTCCTTTCCATTCTATAAATACCTCCCATTTTCTTCCATAAAATCTCACATCAAATTCTAATTCATCTCTCAAATTTCCACTTCATAATCCATCCTTTCTTCTTTCCCGACAAAATGGCAAAGCGGTGGGAAACGTGTTTTCTTATGGTCATCACCATTGCTATAGTGATCATGTCTTTCTTCTGTCTACATAGCCCGGAACACTGTGGACCTAGGATGCTTATGCTCCCAATCATCTACATGTTACTATTTATAGCATGGGTTATCAATCGTCATTTTTAAGATTTGCCGTATTTCTTAAATGTACCGTTTATTCGTCGTACTGTTCAATATAGTATGTAATATTTGTACTGTCAGTATTAAATGTTGTACTATTTGTCATAATATTGCTTAATTACTCAGATAATATTTTATGTGTTTTCTGCCAGTCAAATATTCATTTTTCTGTGCATTAAATGATTTTCAGGGTTATTATCGGTAATTTTGCCCGCATACAGTAAATATTAGTTATTTATTATGTCTGTATTTTTAACAAGTCATGTAAATAACTTTCATTTTTCACATAAAACAAAAAAACAACAAAAAAGAAAATTAACTTTGACTGTTGATTTTTCACTCTAACTGCTACATCAATACCTGGACAGTCAGTTGACAGCCAAACTGCTGGCAGTACAATTCTCAGTGTTTTGTACCATCAATCAAATCAATCTTTCACAATTCAAAATTCCAAGATTTTTGTTCTAGAAGTCTTCTGAATATCACGTGATTAGCAGAGACTCAACACTGCACAAAAATGAGGTACGCTTAACTGTCTCCTACATAAACAGTCCCTGACTAGGGTTTTCTTGTTTTTACAGGAGAAACAAGTTTTGAAGAGCTCAAATGGATTTCATACACATCCATATATCTCAAAGTACCATCATACAAATTTTCAAACTTCAATTCACTCAGACGCACCGTCAGCAGCTCAAACAGTCAACAGACGACCCGTTTGACCAAAAAAGTCAACAGACAGTCAAAAATGAAATTTTTTGTCAAAGTCCATATTTTGTCAAAGGATTCATCATTTGATCATTGGATGATCATAATTCATCAAGGAAAGATCAAAAATCAACAAAACCCTAAGATTCAAAATTAGGGTTTTTGCCTGAAAAGTCAACTCAACTTTGACTGATCATAACTCTCTCATCCTTCATCCAAAAAATTCAAACCAAAGCTCATTTTGAAGGAAATTCAATTATCTTTCAAATGCCATTGATCCCATGGTCATTGGATTCACCATTTGAAAAATATGATCAAAGACATTACAGGTCATTTTCAAAGTCAACAAAAAGACACTTTTTTCAAAAGGACACACAAGGAGCATCAAAAATCATTTTGACATGAGACCAAAGAAATTGGTTAGAGGACTCTTTGAGGTTTCCAAAAAGTGCAAGATCTCCTTCATATGACAAAAATTGAAGGATTTACACCTTGTTGAAGTTGGCTAAATTTTGGAAAATGCATAAAGTCAACATTGCTCAAAAATGCATTTTTTTCAAATGGGGCCAAGTTTTCATGGTTCAAACATCATTTCCATAATATTATGGGCCTTCCACGACCAAGACAAGGCCCATATCATTTTTATCCATTTTTTGGCATAATTTTATCTTATTTTAAGATTAAATTAAAAGGAAAATGGATGGATAATGGGTGGCTTAATTTCCAAGCATGACTCACCCAAGGAATCTTCATCTTTCTGCAGAGAATTGAAGAGCAAGGCAAGTGCATTGAAGACAAGAAGACTTGGTCAATAATTCAAAGCTTTTTAATATAAAAAACTCAAGAATTCCACAAAGGCAACTAGATGCTTCTTAGCTTCAATTTTAAGCACTTCAATGCTTATATATAGGCTAGCATACTTCAGTAACAAAAAAAAAACGAATTCAGTAGCATTCATAAGCACATAGCACTCTTGTAACAACTTGTAATTTTCAAAGAAACTTGAAATTCGAATTTTAAGTTTCAGTCAATTTTAATACAAAATAAACATTCAAACATCATCTCTGAGCTTCACTGAAACAATTCCAATCATTTCCAAGTCTTAAACCTCATTGAATCGAGCTATATAGGCCACGGTTTGTTCAAACTAAAACCAACTTATATCTCATAACACACGCATATTTAACAAGATGTAGATGCATAATTGTGTTTGGTTTGAAGCTCTGGTCGTTTCTGGAGCTTCAATTGGATCTTAATGGCTGTTTGTAGCATATACCATTTTAGGGTTTTCTTAGCTCAAAATTAGGGTTCTTCATTAGGGCCAAAATTAAAGCAAATAAAGGGCATGGTTACATTCAGTGGAACAAGACGAGTTGAATGGTACCATCGCGCCTAATTTCTTTTATGTCTAACCCCTATTCGTTATTTTCCAGGTTTAAGCTTCATCTATTACAGCGCTTTTGATAAGAAAGCGCTATTAAAAGTCCTGGCGAGAGGTTGAAGATGATGAGGTGTCCTCACCTCATTGGACAGCAAGCGCGCGTTTTTTTAAAACTTAACCCTTGGTTTCAGTGTTTGCAGGCGCGTCATAATTGGTGGACCCTCACAATCTGAGCCATCTGATTTCATTTATTATCCATCCAACGCATCAGAATGAGGGCCTATCCCATGGACCTTATTTAATTTCCACACCTGATCAGTATCCTTTTATTTTCTATTTTTATTATAATTTCTTTGTTAAATTAATTAAAAATAGTTTTAAAAATCCAAAAAAATACACAAAAAATATTTTTAAGCTTCTAAAATAATATATTATTTTCTGAAATAAAAATATTTTATTTTTCTTCAAAATTTCAATATTTTGCATAATTAATTAGTATATATTTATATATTTGCTTTTTAATTATTCTAACCAATCAAAAAATCATAAAAAAATTGTTCTTTATATAAAATATTGTTTATATATTATAAACTAATTTTGTACATATTTTGAATAATTTTCTCTTTAAGTTTTAATTATTTGTATAATTATTTGCATAATTATGTTTTAATTAACTTAAATCAATTTCAAATCAATTTCAAAATTCCAAAAAAATTAGTTTTGTTTTAAAATTAATTGATAAATATTTTGTACATATTTTAAACTTAATTTCTAGGTTTAAATTTATTTTCATCTTTTTTCTTCATTTTAATTTAATTAATCATGCATTAATTACAATTAAAACCAATCATAAAAAATCCAAAAAACATGCCTTTTATTTTTCTTGCAATTTAAATTCCTAGATAAATGTATAGGATGTCAAATTCGTGTAAATAGGCTAGTTTACATTTCCTGCACAATCGATGTAATAGCGTAGATTTACTTTCCGCACTTTACATTTCCGCATTTTAATTTCCAGCAAATATAAACTGCGTGTATGTCAAAGATAAAATTGAACCGTTAGATCACTAACTTCAAAGATAAAATATCTGAATACAAACACAATCACACTTGCACCTCTTAAGGTAATCCCTTCTCATTCTTTTCAAAATCAAAGTCAAAATTCTACTATTTTGAGTACAAAATCGAACCTTGCGTTTATATCCGGTGAAAGGATAGATTTTTAAAGGAAATAGGATAAAGACCTTACAACTCAGGGTAGACCTCCTAGTTTGCTTGCTCAAATCAAAACAAACAAATTCTCATACACTGTTGTTTTTCAAAACAAAACTTTCAAAAAAGACAATACTTTGTATACATCCAAACACGGATTATTACAAAGTTAACGTTCTTTTCAAAACATCTTTCGAAAGATAAACAAGCATTTTGTATACATCCATACAAGGATCATTACAAAATTCAATTTACAAAAGTATTTGAAACCACATATGAGCATTCTAAAGCAATTGAAAAGTGATCGAAAAACAAGTGAGCTAAGCAAACTTAAGAGCCCATGGATAACCATGGATACAAAGGGTGCTAACACCTTCCCTTTGTATAACCTACCCCCTTACCCAGAATTCCTTAAAGGTCTTTTTTCTGTTTCTTTTATAAACCTTTCCTTAATTGGATAAAATAAAAGGTCGGTGGCGACTCTGTGAATTTTCAAAAATGCGAAAGCATTAAGCGATAAAAAAGAGTCAGTTCACGTATCTCTACAGAACAGAGGTATGGCCCGGGATTAAAAAACGGAGGTCCACAGAGTCAAAACCCCTGGAAAGGGTTAGCTTCCAAAAATCATTATTTTCAAAAGATAAACTCACCAGCTGAGTCAAAATCCCTGGAAAGGGTTAGCTTCCAAAAAAAAATCAGTCTTCTAATAAATAAATCCTTCAGTAGAGTCAAAACCCAACAAAAATAGTTAGCCTCAACCTTGGGCTTCATACAAGGCACCAAAACAATAAAACTCCCATGTTAATAGTCAGCCTCAACCTTGGGCATTGTGCAAGGCAGATAATAGAGTCTCCCCAGTGAGTCCTTCATCATTCAGGTAGCCACAACCTTGGGCTTTGTACAAGGCAGATAGACCATACTTCATGTGTCAAAGATTCCTAACATCTAGGATCTTTTCCCTATTAGAGTCATTCATACTCAGTCAGCCACAACCTTGGGCTTTGTACAAGGCAGAAAATAATATTTTTTTTCTAGCTAGAGTTAGCCTCAATTCTGGGCCTTGTACAGAATACAAAAATTCCTTGTAATTAACCCCCAGTGGAGTCATCTCCCAAAGTCAATAAATAATACATTAATAAAAACGCCTCAAGCTTGGGCCTCATACAAGCCTGTTAAAAATCAAATCTTTTATACAGTAGATAGACATAGCTTATCTCTATAGAGAGATCTTTCCTCTATCTCACCACATTCAAACAAACAAACATTACATTTCATTTTAATCAAGTCTCCCATTTAGGATTTTGAAAGGCATGAGCTGGCAGTAAAACCCAGACATGTGGTAACTTTCCCTAATTTGGATGAGCATTTTTCTTTCATTTAAGAGGCATTTGACTGGTATACTTGCACATACACAAGTAAGGTCCCCCTCTTGAATGAAATGAATTCAATTATTCTGTCACTCTTTTAAATGTTTGTGGTGGAATAGTAGAAATACCTCTCTGTAAAGATAAATTCATGTCTCTTTACTGTAAACAGAGATTTAATTCAAGCTTCAACCTTGAGCTTCAAGCAAGGCACCCAAAAATAATTAATAATTAATTAGTTTCCCGAACTACATTAAGCTCTGACTTCCATTAGGGATATGTAGGCATGAGGTTCACAAGGAATCTCAGCGAGCTAATAAAATACCAAAAATAGTCAGTCAGTCCGTCTGTCTTTCTTTTATTCAATTCAATTCCTTCTCCTAATACAAAGGAGAAACTTTCCCAATAATCATTAACAGCACAAACACATTTAGACACAGAGAAGGTTCCTGTAGAGTACTACAGATATGTAGGGTGCTTAAACTCTTCCCTATGTATAACCGACCTCCCGGACTCCAGAATTTCTAGTCTAGGTGAATCCCCACACTTAGCAAACTCGTAGGACAAATAAGAAAGTTCGTGTGATATCGTAGGAAGAACTAAAACAAAATTCATCCCACCACGGGCGCATTCTCCTTCCAAATTTCGCGTGAAGGGTCTAGCGTGCCGTCCTCCCAAGTGAAACGGGGAGGTAAAAAAAACGACAACCACAGAAAAATGGCGACTCTGCTGGGGATATAAGTGTTAAAAACCTTGGTTTTTCATCCAAACCAATGGTTGACCTGTTGCTGGTCCAGCCCCAATGAGGAATTAGGGATGCCAAATTCCCCCTCAAACAAGAGAGGTCCTGCCTAACCTCTGTGTCATTTCATGTGTTTGTTGCATATATATTTGTTTATTTTGTTTATTCTGTATCGGGAAAGGGCTTGATTCCCCCTTGTGGTGAGAAATCCTATACCCGGATTTGAGTGCAACATAAGATAGGATGGAGGATGTCTTCCCGGTGAAGACCCTCTAATCTTGGTTCACAATTCTACTCTTGGGGTTCGCCTGGCTGGTTGTGATTAACTGCGCCAATGCATTCCGAGACTGATTTGTACCAGGAGGACCTAGAAACACATTAACCCCACTTAAAGCCTTTTTTAGGACGTAGAGCGGTGATTACGGAAGTAATTGTGACGCAGATACTACACTCAGAGAAAACTCTCTTATAGATACCAATCAACGTATCCTTAAGGTTGAGCAAAAACTCTGAGACCCCTAGAACCCGTTCTACAGGTACAAAAATCCTTATCCTTAGTTTACCATTGGGGCGAGGTTTACGTTTTGACTTCATGACCACTATACCCTTCTACGCCATGTTTGTTTAAAAACTCTTGTGTGTGCATTCATGCATTCATGCATCATTCATCATAATAATTAAAACCAAAAAGAGTCTTTTTCGAGTCATTTTTCAAGGAAACTAAATAATAAACGTTTTAAACTTCATAGAAAGAGAGAAACGGAGAAAGGACTTAAGGATCTATACCATGGATTACGGAAGAAAGAGAGCTAGGAAATACACCTTCAAGATTCCCCAGGTCGAGGAACTGGGAAAGCTCGGAAAACTGGTGGTCAACCCCCAGGCTTTCAAGGAGAAGTATGGAAAACTTATGCCTTTGCTCAATACCAACATTGTGGATGGGATCCTTCCCACCTTGGTACAGTTTTACGATCCAACGTATCACTGCTTCACCTTTCCAGATTATCAGCTCATGCCTACGTTGGAGGAGTACTCTCGTCTGATTGGAATACCCGTGTACGCGCAAGATCCGTACTTCGGTTTGGAAAAGAATCCTGACGACATTATCATTGCTGCAACTACTCCTTTGAACGTAGTCGACATCAGAACTCATATGGTGAGTAGAGGAGGAATTCAAGGATTGCCTTCCAAATTCCTGTTTGATCAAGCTCGGTACTTCGTCAGCATCCAAGATATGAGCGCATTTGAGGAAATCTTGGCTTTGCTTATCTACGGATTGTTTTTGTTCCCTAACATTAACGATTTCGTCGACATCAACGCAATTAAGATCTTCTTAATTGGAAATCCAGTTCCAACCTTGCTTGCGGATGCTTATCACTCTATGCATTCAAGAAACCTGCAGCGAGGAGGATTAATCACATGCTGCGTACCGTTGTTATACAAATGGTTCGTTTCACACCTACCAAAGTCTAGCACTTTCTGGAATATGAGGGATGGCCTTTACTGGTCACAGAAAATCATGTCCCTCACTCATACGGACATTGAGTGGTGTAGTCCTGACAACGACGAAACCAAGATCATCTTCAGTTGCGGAAGTTTTCCCAACATACCCCTTATTGGAACTAAGGGAGGAATCAGTTACAATCCAGCTTTAGCCCGTCGTCAATACGGCTATCCCATGAAAAATATACCAAGTAACATCCAATTGGAGGGTCTGTTCTTCAAAAACATCGACGATCATGGCAAGATGCTGAAGAAGGAAATTGTCCAAGCCTGGCGTCTTGTTCACAGCAAAGGGAGAAGATTGTTAGGAAAACATCTTTGCATCTCCTTGGATCCTTACCTTCAATGGGTACGCGTCAGAGCATTCAAGCTCAGGATGCCATATCAACATCAAGAACCTATTCCCCTAAGGGAACCAATTTACCTTTTCTCCACCGATGTTGAAAAATTACAAGCGGCATTAAACAAGGTATACCAAGAAAGGAATGCTTGGAGGAACAAGTATCGAATCGTCAACACGGAAAACATTGAGATTCATAACATCCTAAGAAGGAAGGATGAGTTACTTGAAGTGCTCGATCGACAAGTGTCACAAACGTCACTTTCTCATCATATCCCTCCTGCTTCCTAGATCATCGATCAGCTCACATCAGAGAACGCTCAGCTCAAGAAACAGAAGAAGATGTTAGAACGTGAAGTCGGCTCTTCGTCAAAGTTTTAAAGTCCTTTCTCTCAGTTTCTCTGTATTTCTTTTTCAAAGTGTGTAAAAAACGGCGTTTTCGCTTAATTAATAAAAGTTTGATGTTTCATAACGTAGTTATGGTGTTTCCTTGAAAAATATTAACTTAATTGCATATCATGCATCGCTTTAGTCGTACGCACTGACACGAGAATGGTCGCGGATCTAATAGTCACTTTCCTTTCTCCAGAAAGAGAGGAGGAGAAGGAGGTGAACCAAGACTTTCAAGCTGTCTCATCCATACAACACTCGTTCAAGTCGCAAGAAAAGAATGGAAGACTTTGAGCAAGAGAATGGAGAACTCAGAGAAGAGGTTAATACTCTCAAAGATGCTATTGAAAGGCTCAATAGCATGGTAGAAGCCCTGGTAGTTGCACAGAATCGACCAACGCCAGAAGAACCGCAAAGGACTGTGGTTTCCGAGATTGTTTCTACTCCTATTCCTCAGTATACCATGCCACCCAACCGACCTTGGGGCATGCCGTATAACTTTATTCCAGAGGGGTACATACCCCCAGTTTCTGAAGTTCCAAGAGCTACAATGGAGATGCAACCACCGGAGGGTTACAAACCTCTGGAAATTGAAGTTCCAAGAGCAACGACAATGGGTTTCACACAACAGAATGCTGAGATTCCAAGATATGCTGTCATGGCTTCTCCACGACCTATTATGCATACTTTTCCTCCACAGGGAGGACAAGTATATCATCACGCTCCCAGTGAGGACGCTGGCGTGTATGAAAGATTGGACGAGTTCCAGGAACAGTTTCTGCAAATGCAGAAGGAACTCAAGACTCTTCGAGGACAAGATCTATTTGGAAAGAATGCTGCAGACCTCTGTCTGGTTCCAAATGTTAAGATTCCTCACAAATTCAAAGTACCAGATTTCGAGAAGTACAAAGGGAATTCATGCCCACAAAGTCACCTCGTAATGTACGCTCGAAGAATGTCAACTCAGACTGATAATCAACAATTACTCATTCATTATTTTCAAGACAACCTGACAGGTGCTGCACTCAAATGGTACATGAATTTGGACAGTTCAGAGATTCGTACTTTTCGAGACCTCAGAGAGGCCTTCGTCAAACAGTATAAGTACAATCTGGATATGGCTCCCGACAAAGATCAACTCCGGGCCATGACTCAAAAGGATAGGGAAAGCTTCAAGGAATACGCTCAAAGATGGCGTGAAGTTGCTGCACAAATCTGTCCACCACTTGAAGAGAAAGAAATGACAAAAATCTATCTTAAAACTTTGAGTCCATTTTACTACGGACGAATGGTTTCAAGTGCACCAAGTGACTTTACCGAGATGGTAAACATGGGTGTACGTTTAGAAGAAGCAGTTCGGGAAGGACGCTTGAACAAAGAACCAGAATCTTCTATTGGTCCAAGGAAGTATGGAAGTTCTTTCCAGAAGAAAAAGGATCAAGATGTCAGCAATGTCTTACACAAAATACAGAAGAAAATCCAACCTCAAGTTGCAGCAATAACTCCGGTTGTTAACTCAGCGCCAGCTTATCAACCTCAGGTCTCGCAACAACAAATTCAACAAAGGTCGCAGCAACCTCAGCAACAGGTTCGACCTCTAAATTTCAACAACAATCGGGCTCCAAGGTATCCTGCCTTTGACCCATTACCAATGCCGTATGAGGAATTGTTTCCAACATTACTGGCGAAAGGACTCATTCAGACAAGGAGTCCTCCAAATCCTACAAACAGTTCCTCACCATGGTATAAGGCTGACCAATCTTGTCCCTATCATCAGGGGGCACCAGGTCACAATATTGAAAACTGTTTCCCTTTCAAGATTGACATCCAACGATTAGTGAAGAGCGGAATGCTATCCTTCAAAGATACTAGTCCAAACGTCCAAGCAAATCCTTTGCCGCAGCATAAAGAAGCTTCAGTAAATCTGATAGATCAACACCCTAACGTCATTCAAATCTACGACATTCGTCAGATAGGGGAAAATCTTGTTAAGATGCACGCTAAACAAGCTGGGTACGGCCATGTACCACCTCACAACTACTTCACATGAGAAATTTGTCCAAAGAATAATCAAGGATGTGCCGTAGTTCAAGCTGCATTACAAGAACAAATGGACTTAGGATGGATTCAACATATCCGAGTCAGGACTGAACATGACATCAACATGGTTCAAGGATGTCCAGGAGAATACAAAATCTACAAAGTTGAAGATCTTGAAGGATCGGTAGTCAGGTTCCATAAAACTTTAAATGGACTTGCCTACTTTGGAACAGATTTCCACGCTTACAGTAGATGCAGAATTTGTCGAAGAAATTCACAAGGATGTTTGCGTGTTCGCAACGACATTCAAAAATTGATGGATGATAATACCATTACAGTTCTTGCCAATAGGGAAGATGACGAAGTCTTTACCATATCTCCTCAAATTAATCAAGTTGAACCAATGCAAGTTAAGTACGATAGCAGGAAGACAGCAGTTGCTCCACTAGTCATCTACTTACCAGGTCCTGTACCGTATGAGTCCAACAAGGCTATACCATACAAGTACAATGCTACATACATTGAAAATGGTAAGGAGATACCATTACCGTCTGTTGTCAACATTGCTGATGTTAATCGAGTCACCAGAAGTGGACGAGTCTTCAACAGAACAACAGAAAATGTGGAGAAACCTTCGGAGGAAGTACCACATAGGCAAGAAAATCATCCGACCAATGCTGTTCAAGCGAAAGAAAATGATGAGATCTTGAAGTTAATCCAGAGGAGTGAATACAACATTGTAGATCAATTGCTACATACTCCGTCTAGGAATTCTGTCCTTTCCCTGCTATTGAGTTCTGAAGCTCATAGGGAAGCTCTACAGAAAGTTTTGGAACAAGCTTTTGTAGAACCGAGTGTTACTATAAGCCAATTCAACAACATCATTGCCAACATCTCCGCCGGAACTAACCTAAGTTTCTGTGACGAAGATCTCCCTGAAGAAGGAGTAGACCATAATCTTCCACTTCACATCTCAGTTGGCTGCATGGGTGATGTACTCACAGGAGTCCTAATAGACAACGGATCCTCTCTCAATGTCATGCCGAAATCAACATTGTCAAGATTATCCTTCGAAGATTACCCTCTAAGAAAAAGTCATGTCATCGTCAAAGCATTTGATGGATCAAGGAAGTCAGTTTTTGGAGAAGTGGATCTTCCCATAACTATTGGACCTCAGACGTTCAAAATCACTTTCCAAGTCATGGACATTCCAGCACAATACAGTTGTTTGCTAGGTCGCCCATGGATTCATGAGGCTGGGGCAATTACTTCAACACTTCATCAGAAACTGAAGTTCATAAGAAATGACAAATTGGTAACCGTATGTGGAGAACGAGCTCTGATCGTCAGCAACCTGTCATCATTCTCCGACATAGAACCAAAAGAAGTTGTTGGGACTGAATTCCAAGCACTTTCCTTGGACAAGGAAAAAGGAAAAGAGAAAGCAGCGTCTATTTCTTCCTACAAAGATGCAATCCAAGTTGTAAAGGATGGCACTACCAGTGGTTGGGGGCACATTAATATTCCTGCCAACAACAAGAACAGAACAGGAGTTGGATTCTTTCCAACATCATCAAAGACTATTCCAGGAATTGAGGTAGTTCTTCCAATTCAAGAAACTTTCCGCAGCGGAGGTTTTCTTCAACCTGTTCAACAAACAGTCAATACCATCGGTACGGAAAACACCGATGAAGAGGAATGGCTATCCTATCTTAACAAAGCAGGATACATAGCCCTATCAGAGTCTGAATCACCTTGCTGTTATTCGACTAAAGGATCTGAAAGTAAGACTCAATCAAGCAATGATGAAGTTACTGACAGCTTCACCACCAGAAGTCATGATTCATCAGAAAAAGTTCCCCCTATATCCGAAGAAACTTGGGACACATTAGGAGAACCAAGCGGAAAATTCAACTACAAGGTGAAATACTCCGCTCCTGAAAGCTCAAAAACCTCTTTGGAAGATATTGTTCCAACTGGATGGAATAGTGATTTTGAGTACCTCTCTCAGCCAAAAGAGATGTATAACCCTTACTATTCATCATCATCGACTGGTGAAATCATCATTGAGGATTATATCCCCAAGTCACCTTCCGAGGCTACTGATTTAGAGTTCACATACCTGGTCAATGCCATCTTGGGAGAAGAGCATGACCAAAATACAGAAGAGGATGATCTCGAAAGTGTCTCCGACAACGAGTCTCTCCATTCAGAAGATTGGAAGTTTCCTCAAAAGAAAGTTCGACATACTCCACTTGGAAAGGGGTATGCTCACACCGCTCAGTCTGCTGAAGTAGAAGAAGATCGTCTGAGTGTTGCAAAGACAGTGGTTGGTAAATCAAGACCTACCACAGGCCAGCTTAAGCCTAAGGTTCCAGATTACCTAGTGCACAATGGGGTTCGCCACTATTGGACAGCTGTTGAAGTTACAACTGTTGTTCGCACTCCTAAGTAAGAACTTTCACCGTTATTTTATCCTCTCACCATAGCCCAGGGTGAAGAGATGTTTCATAGGGCTTTGCATTTTACTATTTCTTAGGAAAATGTCCCTCTTTGCTTCGCCCAAAGCAATAGAGTTTTGTTTTATAGGGTCTTTGTTTCAAGAAATGACTGTCAATAAATAAAAATGTCATTTTGTTCCGTCGTTAGTTTTTCCTTTTCTTTTTTCGGAAATTGGTAATCCTAAAAAACACCCTTAAAAAACATCAAAAATTCCATTAACTGCATACACTGAGTCTTCCCTCGTTGTCTAAATAAAATTTATCACACATATGCAGATTAATCATAAAATACCCCATTGAAACGTGCGATCGTATGATTTCTCCAAGCTTTGAGTTTCCTGTATTCGAGGCAGAGGAAGAAGAAGACGAAGAAATATCAAAGGAAATTTCACGATTACTTCAACAAAAGGAAGAGGCCATTCAGCCATACAATGAGCCTCTAGATATCATTAACCTTGGTTCCGATGGAAACAGAAAAGAGGTTAAGATTGGAGCTTCGCTTAGTTCAGAGATCAGAGAGAGTTTGATATAACTGCTCAAAGAATTCTCAGATGTCTTCGCTTGGTCTTATCAAGATATGCCAGGGTTGGATACCAGTATAGTGGAGCATCACTTGCCATCAAAAGCAGAATGCCCTCCGGTCAAGCAAAAATTGAGAAGAACTCATCCGGAGATGGCCATGAAAATCAAAGAGGAAGTTCAAAAGCAGATCAACGCAGGTTTCCTCGTCACTTCAGAATATCCTCAGTGGTTAGCTAACATTGTTCCCGTTCCTAAGAAAGACGGAAAAGTCCGCATGTGCGTCGACTACAGAGATTTGAACAAAGCTAGCCCTAAGGATGATTTTCCTTTACCACATATTGATATGTTGGTAGACAGTACAGCAAAATCCAAAGTTTTCTCATTCATGGACGGATTTTCAGGATACAACCAAATCAAAATGACACCTGAAGACATGGAGAAAACAGCTTTCATCACCCCCTGGGGCACGTTCTGCTATCGTGTTATGCCTTTTGGACTAAAGAACGCAGGGGCAACTTATCAAAGGGCCATGACTACGCTTTTCCACGACATGATGCATAAGGAAGTGGAAGTGTATGTGGACGACATGATCGCCAAATCAGCAAATGAAGAAGATCACATACAAAATCTCACAAAGTTATTTCAACGCTTACGGAAGTTTCAGCTTCGCCTGAACCCCAACAAGTTCACCTTTGGTGTCTACTCAAGAAAACTCCTTGGTTTCATTGTCAGCAAACGAGGAATTGAAGTAGATCCAGACAAAGTCAAGGCAATTCAAGAAATGCCTTCACCCAGAACCGAGAAACAAGTTAGAGGATTTCTTGGACGTCTGAATTACATCTCGAGATTCATATATCTCATGACTGCAACTTGCGCTCCTATTTTCAAACTTCTACGGAAAAATCAAAGTTGCGTCTGGACAGACGATTGTCAGAAAGCGTTCGACAGCATTAAAGAATATCTGCTCGAACCACCCATTTTGTCTCCTCCAGTGGAAGGAAGACCTTTGATAATGTACTTAACCGTCTTAGAAGATTCCATGGGTTGTGTCCTTGGGCAGCAAGACGAGACAAAGAGAAAAGAGCATGCCATTTACTACCTAAGCAAGAAATTCACTGACTGTGAATCCCGCTACTCCATGCTCGAGAAGACGTGTTGTGCTTTGGCCTGGGCTGCCAAGCGTCTCCGCCAGTACATGATTCGACATACTACTTGTTTGATCTCTCATATGGATCCAATCAAGTACATCTTTGAGAAGCCTGCTTTAACTGGGAGAATTGCCCGTTGGCAGATGTTGTTATCAGAATATGACATTGAGTATCACGCACAGAAAGCCGTGAAAGGAAGCATTCTAGCTGAGCACCTGGCTCACCATCCACTCAATGGTCATGAATCAACCAGTTTCGACTTTCCGAACGAGGACGTCATGTACCTCAAGATGAAAGATTACAACGAGCCACTACCAGACGAAGGACCTGAGATAGGATCCCAGTGGGGCTTAATCTTTGACGGAGCTGTCAATGCTTATGGACGAGGAATTGGGGCAATCATTGTTACTCCTCGAGGTACCCATATTCCATTTACTGCCAGATTAACTTTCAAGTGCACAAACAATGAGGCCGAATATGAAGCTTGCATCATGGGTCTCGAAGAAGCCGTGGATCTAAGAATTAAACACTTGGATGCATACGGAGATTCTGCTTTGGTCATTAATCAAATCAAAGGAGAATGGGAAACACGCCAACCAGGGCTAATTCCTTACAAAGACTACGCGAGAAGATTGTTACCATTCTTCGACAGGGTAGATTTTCATCACATTCCTCGCGAAGAAAACAACTTGGCTGATGCATTAGCCACACTCTCTTCCATGATTAGGATAAATCATTGGAATGACATTCCTCGGATCGATGTTATGCGCCTGGATAGGCCTACTCATGTTTTCACAGTAGAAGCAATCATCGACGACAAACCATGGTATCACGACATCAAGAAATTTCTTCAAAAGCAAGAGTACTCTCTTGGGGCGTCAAAGAAAGATAGAAAGACTTTGAGAAGGTTAGCTTGTAGATTCTTCCTGAATGAAGATGTTCTGTACAAGAGAAACTTCGACATGGTTCTGCTCAAATGCGTTGACAGAAAAGAAGCAAAAGTACTCATGAGAGAGATACATGAAGGTTCCTTTGGTACTCACACCAATGTACATACCATGACAAGGAAAATACTGAGAGCAGGATATTATTGGCTGACGATGGAGTCAGATTGCTACCAGTACGCAAAGAGGTGTCACAAATGTCAGATCTACGCCGATAGAATTCATGTGCCACTATCTCTTCTCAATATACTCTCTTCCCCTTGGCCTTTCTCCATGTGGGGAATCGACATGATTGGAATGATCGAGACAAAAGCGTCCAACGGACATCGCTTCATTTTGGTAGCTATAGACTATTTCACCAAATGGGTTGAAGCAGCTTCATATGCAAACGTTACAAGACAAGTTGTCGTCAGGTTTATCAAGAATCACATCATCTGTCGCTACGACATTCCTAGCAAGATAATCACTGACAATGGGTCAAATTTGAATAACAAAATGATGAAGGAGCTTTGTGAAGAATTCAAGATTGAGCATCACAACTCATCTCCTTTCAGACCAAAGATGAATGGAGCTGTAGAAGCAGCTAACAAAAACATCAAGAAAATCGTTCAGAAGATGGTCATCACTTACAAAGATTGGCATGAAATACTCCCGTATGCTCTTCATGGTTACCGTACATCAGTACGTACTTCGACTGGAGCAACTCCTTTCTCCCTTGTATATGGCATGGAAGCAGTCCTACCCATAGAGGTTGAGATCCCATCAATGAGAGTCTTGATGGAGGCGAAATTAACAGAGGCCGAGTGGTGTCAAAGCAGATTCGATGAATTGAACTTAATCGAAGAAAAGCGCATGACAGCTTTATGCCACGGTCAGCTATATCAACAAAGAATGAAGAAAGTTTTCAACAAAAAGGTGCGACCTCGCACAATCAAAGAAGGCGACCTTGTACTCAAAAAGATTCAATCTTTTCTCACAGATTCGAGAGGGAAATGGACTCCCAATTATGACGGCCCCTACGTGGTCAAGAGAGCTTTCTCAGGAGGAGCCTTAATACTCACGACTATGGATGGAGAAGAATTCACCCGTCCTGTGAACGTCGACGCAGTCAAGAAATACTTCGCCTAAATAAAAACAAAAGAACAGCTCGCTAAGTTGAAAACTCGCAAAGAGCAGATTAGGCAAAAAAGAGCGTCTCGGTGAATCGAAAACCCGAAAGGGCGATTCAGGCAAAAGTTAGAGACATAAAAAAATAAATAATCAATCCCGGTAGACTTAAAACCCGAAAGGGGTAGTTTACGCAAAAGTTAGGGATATATGGCAAGTAACTGTGTTCAGGACAAACTTGATCATTCAAAAATCCATAGCGGAGTATTCATCAGCAGTAGGTCATCTTCTACGAAGCACGAATACAACGCAACTCGGAGTGGAAGGGAAAGATAACGGTCGTCACGTTTCATCGTAGCCCTTTCCCAAAAATTACCAATTTCCAACTTTGTAAATACTCCATGGAATCAAGCATTTGGCTGATTACCATTTCGTAAATAATAATTTGAGCCTTGTGCCTTTCTTTGCAATCGAGTCTTTTTCAGTTTCTTGAAATGCGTTTTTAATTTAAACAGTCATTTTTTTGAAACGAAATGTTTTCATAAAATAAAAATGAATTTACTTGCAAAAAAATAGAGGTGAAATTTTCTTTCTAAGGTTTACAAACAATAGGAAGAATGCAAACAGCTACTCCGAGAACGGTTGAGACTCCGGGAACCAAGATTTCCCCATGAGGTCGCTTTGCGAACATCTCCCGATGGCGGATCTTCACTTCAATTCATATTACTCACTTCGGACAGCGAACAACTGATAACCAGGTATTCCCAACAGAGTTCAAACTACAAGAAGAAGAAATCTTCTGGTCAACAAGATTCAAGTCGTATCATAGGATTTTACATCCGCGACAATTCTATTCACATTCACTTTGCATTTCATAAATCATCGTAGTATTCATGCATTTTGTCTCACACCATATTTGCGTAATTAGCATAGTCTAGCCAGGTTTTGATCATGTTAATACCCAAATTACTTGGGCATATACTCAAGATTCCCCTGCAAAGTTGTGAAAGGGTTTTCTTCTTCATGAAGAAGGTTCATACACCCAAATTCCCCAAGCAAGTCAACAAATGGTAGTCTCCCTCAAAGAGATAGTTTGTTCACTTTTGGAATTCCCCAATTGAGAATCTCCTGCAGAGCGACGCTCGACAATCTTCTTCAAATAAAATAGTTTGTTTCGCATTTTGAATTCCTCAGAAGTTTGGTATTTCCCCAGTGGATCGACAAATGATCCCCAACGGAGTCAGTGAATGGTAGTCTTCGTCCAGAAGATAGTTCAGATTCCTCAGCATAAATAGGTGAATGGTAGTCCTCTTCCCGAAGATAGTTCATCCACTTTCGAGCAAAGTCATTAGCCCCTCAAAAGAGCACGGGACCATATGACAATCCTTCAAAAACGTCAAGTTGAAAGGAGGGATGGTGAAGTTTCTTTATTTACCGTCAAATGGTATCTTACCTACAAGTGCTGGTAAGAAGTTTGATGAGGAAACAAACCTTTG
Organism: Vicia villosa; assembly: GCF_029867415.1. Taxonomy (NCBI): domain Eukaryota; kingdom Viridiplantae; phylum Streptophyta; class Magnoliopsida; order Fabales; family Fabaceae; genus Vicia; species Vicia villosa. Next base: position 34,236,384 of record NC_081186.1, read on the forward strand.
AAGTTTCTTTATTTACCGTCAAATGGTATCTTACCTCCAAGTGCTGGTAAGAAGTTCGATGAGGAAACAAATCCTTGAAGTTTCTTTATTTACCATCAAATGGTATCTTACCTCCAAGTGCTGGTAAGAAGTTTGATGAGGGAACAAACCTTTGAAGTTTCTTTATGACCATCAAATGGTATCTTACCTCCAAGTGCTGGTAAGAAGTTTGATGAGGAAACAAACCTTTGAAGTTTCTTTATTTACCGTCAAATGGTATCTTACCTCCAAGTGCTGGTAAGAAGTTTGATGAGGAAACAAACCTTTGAAGTTTCTTTATTTACCGTCAAATGGTATCTTACCTCCAAGTGCTGGTAAGAAGTTTGATGAGGAAACAAACCTTTGAAGTTTCTTTATTTACCGTCAAATGGTATCTTACCTCCAAGTGCTGGTAAGAAGTTTGATGAGGAAACAAACCTTTGAAGTTTCTTTATTTACCGTCAAATGGTATCTTACCTCCAAGTGCTGGTAAGAAGTTTGATGAAGAAACAAATCTTTGGAAATTTTCTCTTTATCTGAGATATTGTCCAAACACGAATGAGACCAGTTTCGAGATATGGACATCCGAAACAAGGGGGAGGTTGTTTGCCTTTTTCTAAGTGTCAACACTTAGTTAAAGAAGATGGATTGCGCATCCTACATTGCCATCCATTCACCAGAATCCACATGACGTATTCCTACAGGAGTTTGTCTCCTCATCCCCCGCTAAGTGCGACAACGGGATCAGTTCATGTAAAGATTTTATCAATTACAACATCTCAGGAGCGCCCAAAATTCGGACATTCTTTGATATTTAAGTCTCTTTCACGCAGGAGAGATCGAGATGTCAATCTCTCTCCCTCCAGATAAAAGAAACTTAAATAGGGGCATCTGTCATACCCTAATTTTTGACCCCCCTGAGATGACATATCTTCAGGATTTTCATCAGGTCAAAGCAAATATCAAGAGCAGTCACTTCTTCATCTGGCATTTAATCAAGGATGTTCAAAGACAAGAAAACTCAGGCAAAGGATCAATCAATAGAAGGATTGGTCTCTAACACAATCATAGGACTCAAAAGCTTCACTTTTATATTCACCTATGATTGATTAGACCCCCAGTCATCTGAGTACAGATTTACTCAGGTCACCGGACTAGGGTTTTTGAGCCTATCAAGGACTGAAATCAGGGATCACCTTTGGGAAACCCTAAAAAGCTCCAAGACATCTATTAAAGACTTCAATCATCTTCAAATGATCCATACAATAAGATCCACTGGACATCACACCTCAATTCAAGATCCACAGTCACCAATTTCATCTGGTCGACAATTAGGGTTTTTAACCTAATTCATCTGGATAGTTGACTTTTAATCAGGGCATGGATCCAAAACTCAAGACATGATTCAAGAACCTCTACTACCTCAATATAACCCATTTACATCACTCATTTGAGGAGAAGATCTTAATTCCACACAAAAGTCCAAAATCTCACTTTATTTGGAAAAAGTCAACTGTATGGGATCACCTTTGACTTTTAAGATTTTTGGTCAAACCATGACTTTCAAAGATCAAAATCATCAATATATGGATATTAAAGTCATTTGACCAAAGAAATTCAAGAAGAATCATCAAGGAGCAAAAAGTCGGGAATTAGGGTTTTTGAGGGCATTGTGGGAACTCAAAATTTCACCTACACAACTCAAAAAACTTCCAACATGAAAGTTGTAGATCTTGAAAAATAAAACAACATCTTACATAGGAACTTTTTTCAAAAGAGCAACCATTTAAGAGTTTTGGAATTTTGAAGCTTTAGGTTATAAAAACTTAGAAATTTTTCTAAGTGTTTTAACCTAGTTTTCATCCAACTTTGAGCTCATTTTTCACAATTTTCCCAAATGATTCTGAAGAAACCTTAAACTAATGATTTGAAGTAGATGTTTAGGGCTTTCCAAATTATGCTCAACCTTCCCCAAATTCATTTTGAGCTAGGAGTTATGCTTGTTCAAAGTTGGCACCATGAAGTAAAATTATAGGTCATGCATCATTTTTGAACTTTGCAATTTTGTGCACATGACCTCACTTATGGATGCTACACGACCCATAACACATCTGAAAACATGCCATGCATTCATTTCCACCATGACATGAGAATTGAGGAAGATTCCCAAAACAAGAACATGTGATTATGTAATGATTACATTTGGGAATTTATGGCAAATTGATGAATCACCCAAGGAATCTTCTCACCAACCAATTAGAGCTCACTCTGCATCAGAAATGTTCCCTAAGATCAGATAGGATCAATGGATGGGGGGGCTGGCTCGAAATTGCAATGATCACTCTTGGATATTCCTTGAAATTTCTTCATGGCTAAGAAACCAAACTCACTTCACTAAGCAAGCTCACTATACACAATTGCTCTGAATCAATTGCCTATAAATAGAAGGCTCTTTCTCATTCAGAAAACACACCAAAGCAACCATATTCCTTGCTTTCTCTTTCTCTTCTCATGCTTATGGTTTTTCAAAGTTCTTTGGCAAGAAGAATCGTTTTCTTCAAACCAGAGCTTATCTTTGGAAAGTAAGCATTCTAACATCTCAAAGGGGTTCATTTGAGGTGATCCAAGCACCTGGATCACTTCTGTAAGTGGAGGAACACCATTGTTGCTCTCACTTTGGAGCTGTTGCAGTTGGAGGTCCATAGAGCAATTCAGAAGAATTCCAACAAAGCCAAGCATCCAGACGTGTTCCTCAGGTCATAGTGAAGCTGTTCAGATGGCTGCAGCTCATCTGTAACTCAAGAATCATCACTCTCCATGTCCACTTGAAGCTCAAATCGAGGGAGGTCCATAGAGCAATTCAGGAGAATTCAAGTTACAATAAGCATTCAGTTAGCATCACTGAGTCCCAAGGAAGCTTTTGGGATCATTCATACAAGCCCAGGTGCTCTCTATCATCCTCACGACCTCCATTTTCAGAGGTAAGTTTCTGAACTCTATCTCTTTAATTTAAGTACTCTTTGTGATAAAGCTCGATTCTATCTTGTTCAGCATCATCAGAGGATTGAAAACCCTCTATCATCATTCATTTATTCATCTTGTTCGTCATTTAATTTCAAATTTAGGGTTCATGTGTTCTTAGAGTTCTCTGAGAAATTAGGTAGCTATAGTTAATATAAATAAATGTTAGTTACATATCTGGGTTCATGAGGAAATTTAGAGCAAGATTGATGTTTACATCATGCCATTTAGTTGAGAAACCAGAGAGTTTGAAATTTGAAAATCTTTGAGCTCGAGGAAGAAGATGACTATGGTGGCGCGCGAAATTCAAATCCATGGGCTAGGTTTATTTTATTTTGAATGGTATGCGTTTTACAAACGAATTCATCGTTTGCCCTAGTGGCCTCACATACGCCCTTAGTCTCCTCATGCCTCAAGTCTGGGGTTCGAATCCCCCTCGCCCCAGACTTTTTGATTCTTTTATTTTTCAATGATTTACCACTTTTTTGAAACATAACCAAATGGGTGTGTGTTATAATCACCAAGCGCGCGTTGGCTCAGTGGTGTTATTTTGAGCTGGTGACTTAGAGGGCGTGTGTTCAAACCTTGGAGGAGACAAACCCAATTTTTTACCACTATTTTTCTTTGTTTTATTCACAAACTTCACACAATTATTTAACCTATCAAAAATATCCATTTTCACCTCATTTTTCACATACTTGTTATTTAATATATCTATTTTGTGAATAATCAAAAAAAATCATAAAAATATTATTTATTTCATATATTTTTATTAGGTTTAAAATAGTATGTTTTAAGTGTTTTCTTAAATGCTTTGAAAATATATATATTCATTTTGTTTTCACCTAATTATTTTGTGAATAACTTTATGATAAAACCCTAAATTATTTAGGTCTTAATTAGGTATAGATTTCATCTTTGTCTTAATTAAGTTGACTTTTGTCAATATTCAAAACTGTTTTCAGTCTCCGATTAAACAGATGATTAAGGTTTTCAAACAACAAAACCTTATATCATTTCAAATCATTTTCAACTGTTTGCATAAACAGTAAATCTTCTTTTTTTATATGGGCCTCTAATAGAGTGTAAGTCCCAACACCTTTTTCTTTTCATAGTTTGTTTTTCAAAACTGTATTTACAAAATCTCCTTTCTGTTTTCAAAATATTCTTCTGGTATTTGAAGGGCATTATTCCCGGTGAAACTCTTCAGATACCTATGTGACCTATGTCCATCTTCACTTCTTCTGTTTTCCAAAAAAACCATTAACTGTTTATCATATATATTCAACTATTATCCATCAACTGTTGGTAAGGCTTTGTACATACTTCTTCAAAGGCCTCCACTCCATCCAGGTTAGGCTTTACAAGCTTTCAATTTACAGTCTTTATTTAAAATTATTGTCAAATATAGAACTGTTTATATATATATTAGAACTACGTTTGAGTGTAAACCCTAGGACAATTAAACTATATATATATTATAAGAATATGACCTAGGATTGAGAATGTCTTCCCGGTGAAGGCTCTTTCCTAATTAGAGATCTGTAGTTCAAACCCCCAAGATGAATTATTCCCGGTGAAACATCTTGGCAAAAACCTTAGAGTCCAAAAAAATAGGACACATCCACCCAAAGAGGAATTATTCCCGGTGAAACCTCTTACCCATTTGCTTAAAGCCAAAATAAGTTCAAAACTACATAGCTTTCTCTTGTGCTATAACAAGGACCCTCGATGACCCTCGATTAGCCTCCTCTTGGGCTTTGTACAACGACCCACTGGCTTCTTAAAAGCATTTCCAGCTTCCTCTTGAGCTTGTATACAAGGACCCACCAGGTTTCTTATAAACATAGGAACAGGTCTTTAGTCACCTTTTAACCTACCCCGGTGAGTTTCTTCCAATTTAAACCAGACTTTAAACAAGCTAAGTTTGTCTCAATTTTACATTGAGTACACCTTTTGGAATGAGAGGCATGGACAGTCTCTGTCACCCTTATCTTCATCAATTTTCCTTAGCAGAGTCTAGGATCCATGTTTGCTTATCCTCAGCAAGAGTCAGCCTTCATCTTGGGCTTTAAACAAGAAGTCTCCATTAGATAATCTTTCTGCCATCATTTTAACAAAACCCCTGGAAAGGGTTAGCCTCCAAAGTCAATTAATAAAAACCTGTTTAAAAGAATAAAACCCCTGGAAAGGGTTAGCCTCCAAAATCACTTCTTCAAAAACCAAAGATTCATTTCTCTTATGAGATAATTTCCCCAAAAGAGTCAAAACCCCTGGAAAGGGTTAGCCTCCAAAATCATTCTTTCATCTTAATAAAACCCCTGGAAAGGGTTAGCCTCCAAAGTCAATTAATAAAAACCTGTTTAAAAGAATAAAACCCCTGGAAAGGGTTAGCCTCCAAAATCACTTCTTCAAAAACCAAAGATTCATTTCTCTTAGGAGATAATTTCCCCAAAAGAGTCAAAACCCCTGGAAAGGGTTAGCTTCCAAAAATCATTATTTTCAAAAGATAAACTCACCAGCTGAGTCAAAATCCCTGGAAAGGGTTAGCTTCCAAAAAAAATCAGTCTTCTAATAAATAAATCCTTCAGTAGAGTCAAAACGCAACAAAAATAGTTAGCCTCAACCTTGGGCTTCATACAAGGCACCAAAACAATAAAACTCCCCTGTTAATAGTCAGCCTCAACCTTGGGCATTGTGCAAGGCAGATAATAGAGTCTCCCTAGTGAGTCCTTCATCATTCAGGTAGCCACAACCTTGGGCTTTGTACAAGGCAGATAGACCATACTTCATGTGTCAAAGATTCCTAACATCTAGGATCTTTTCCCGATTAGAGTCATTCATACTCAGTCAGCCAAAACCTTGGGCTTTGTACAAGGCAGAAAATAATATTTTTTTTCTAGCTAGAGTCAGCCTCAATTCTGGGCCTTGTACAGAATACAAAAATTCCTTGTAATTAACCCCCAGTGGAGTCATCTCCCAGAGTCAATAAATAATACATTAATCAAAAAGCCTCAAGCTTGGGCCTCATAAAAGCCAGTTAAAAATCAAATCTTTTATACAGTAGATAGACATAGCTTATCTCTATAGAGAGATCTTTCCTCTATCTCACCACATTCAAACAAACAAACATTACATTTCATTTTAATCAAGTCTCCCATTTAGGATTTTGAAAGGCATGAGCTGGCAGTAAAACCCAGACATGTGGTAACTTTCCCTAATTTGGATGAGCATTTTTCTTTCATTTAAGAGGCATTTGACTGGTATACTTGCACATACACAAGTAAGGTCCCCCTCTTGAATGAAATGAATTCAGTTATTCTGTCACTCTTTTAAATGTTTGTGGTGGAATAGTAGAAATACCTCTCTGTAAAGATAAATTCATGTCTCTTTACTGTAAACAGAGATTTAATTCAAGCTTCAACCTTGAGCTTCAAGCAAGGCACCCAAAAATAATTAATAATTAATTAGTTCCCCGAACTACATTAAGCTCTGACTTCCATTAGGGATATGTAGGCATGAGGTTCACAAGGAATCTCAGCGAGCTAATAAAATACCAAAAATAGTCAGTCAGTCTGTCTGTCTTTCTTTTATTCAATTCAATTCCTTCTCCTAATACAAAGGAGAAACTTTCCCAATAATCATTAACAGCACAAACACATTTAGACACAGAGAAGGTTCCTGTAGAGTACTACAGATATGTAGGGTGCTTAAACTCTTCCCTATGTATAACCGACCTCCCGGACTCCAGAATTTCTAGTCTAGGTGAATCCCCACACTTAGCAAACTCCTAGGGTTTAGTTGAGATCTTTTTTCCCCTTTCCTACTCGTAGGACAAATAAGAAAGTTCGTGTGATATCGTAGGAAGAACTGAAACAAAATTCATCCCACCACAGGCGCATTCTCCTTCCAAATTTCGCGTGAAGGGTCTAGCGTGCCGTCCTCCCAAGTGAAACGGAGAGGTAAAAAAAAAGACAACCACACAGAGCAGATACCGACTCGACAAAATCATAACGAAGAGCACTCTCTTCTGTTAGAACAAGATTTGTTCTTATCAATTATCTTAGTTTTGATGATAACAATAATATGAATTTTGCTTAAGATAATATGGTACTCTAATCCAATGCAATTTCCCTTTCAGGAAATATATAAAGAGTACGCATAATTCAGCGCTCAGAAGTTGTGTCTCAAATGGTTCAGCATGCAACATCAGAACATGGTCTGGCAAGACATCAGAAGATGGTCGAAGCAGAATCAGAACATGGGTCTATGGAAGCATCAGAAGAACATGAGATCAGAAGCACTGAAGATCAGAAGATGGTATCACGCAACAGAAGCACTTCAAGGTCAGAAGATCAGAAGATGCTATGCACCAAGCTGTTTGACTCTGATGATATTCAAACGTCGTATTCACAAACATCAGATCAGAAGGAAGTACAGGTGGCAGACTACGCTGACTGACAAAAGGAACGTTAAAAGCTACTAAAGGCTACGTCAGTAGACACAGCGTGAACAAGGCTCGAGGTAGTTGACAAAAGCGTATAACATTAAATGCAATGCTGTACGGAACACGCAAAGCATTAAATGCATTCAACGGTCATCTTCTCAACGCCTATAAATATGAAGTTCTGATGAGAAGCAAGGTTAACGATCCTGAACAAAGACAATTCAAATTAACTTGCTGAAACGCTGTTCAAATCAAAACTCAGAATCTTCATCTTCATCAAAGCTCACTACATTGCTGTTGTAATATTTTAGTGAGATCAAAGCTTAAACGTTTAAGAGAAATATCACAGTTGTGATTATAGCTTTTAAGAAGCATTTGTAAACTCTTGAATAGATTACATTAAGTTGTAAGGAACTAGAGTGATCGTGTGATCAGTATACTCTAGGAAGTCTTAGCAGTTGGCTGAGCAGTTTGTAACTAGAGTGATCGTGTTGATCAGAATACTCTAGGGAAGTCTTAGGAGTGAACTAAGCCTAGAGTGATCGTGTTGATCAGTAGACTCTAGAAAAGTCTTAGAGGGTATCTAAGCAGTTGTTCCTGGAGTGATCAGTGTGTGATCAGAAGACTCTGGAAGACTTAGTTGCGGACTAAGTGGAAAACCATTGTAATCCGTGCGATTAGTGGATTAAATCCTCAGGTTGAGGTAAATCATCTCTGCGGGGGTGGACTGGAGTAGCTTCGTTAACAGCGAACCAGGATAAAAATAATTGTGCAATTTATTTTTATCGTCCAAGATTTAAAGTCACACTTATTCAATCCCCCCCTTTCTAAGTGTTTTTCTATCCTTCAATTGGTATCAGAGCGCCGGTTCTAAGGTGCAAGCACTTAACCGTGTTTAGAAAAGATTCAGGAAGAGAAAAACGCTTCATTTAAAAGATGGTTGATGAAAGTGAAAAGTCTACACCTACACCTGCATCTACATCTGGCTCTGCTGAGCAATACAACGGTAACAATGGTTATACTAGACCGCCGGTATTTGATGGTGAAAACTTTGAATACTGGAAAGATAAACTGGAAAGTTACTTTCTGGGTCTAGATGGTGATCTATGGGATCTTCTAATGGATGGTTACAAACATCCAGTAAATGCCAGTGGCGTGAAGCTGTCAAGGCAAGAAATGAATGATGATCAAAAGAAGCTTTTCAGGAATCATCATAAATGCAGAACTGTTTTGCTGAATGCTATCTCTCATGCTGAGTATGAGAAGATATCTAACAGAGAAACGGCCTATGACATATATGAGTCCTTGAAAATGACTCATGAGGGAAATGCTCAAGTCAAGGAGACTAAAGCTCTAGCTTTAATCCAGAAGTATGAAGCCTTCAAGATGGAGGATGATGAAGACATTGAAAAGATGTTTTCAAGATTTCAAACTCTTACTGCTGGATTGAGAGTTCTTGACAAGGGATACACCAAGGCGGATCATGTAAAGAAGATCATCAGAAGCTTACCCAGAAGATGGGGTCCTATGGTGACTGCATTCAAGATTGCAAAGAATCTGAATGAAGTTTCTCTGGAAGAGCTGATCAGTGCCTTGAGAAGCCATGAGATTGAGCTGGATGCAAATGAGCCTCAAAAGAAAGGTAAGTCTATTGCATTAAAATCAAATATCAAGAAATGCACTAACGCTTTTCAGGCCAAAGAAGAAGATCCTGAAGAATCAGAATCTGAAGAAGAAGATGAACTGTCCCTGATCTCCAGAAGGCTAAATCAACTCTGGAAGACCAAGCAAAGGAAGTTCAGAGGCTTCAGAAGTTCAAGGAAATTTGAACGAGGAGAATCTTCTGATGAAAGAAGATTTGACAAGAAGAAGGTCATGTGCTATGAATGCAATGAGCCTGGACACTACAAGAATGAATGTCCAAATCTTCAGAAGGAAAGTCCCAAGAAAAAGTTTCATAAGAAGAAAGGTCTTATGGCAACCTGGGATGAGTCAGAAGATGATTCAGAAGATGAGCAGGCTAACTGTGCGCTGATGGCGACAGAAGATGATGGATCAGAATCTACATCAGAATCAGATTCTGAAGAGGTATTTTCTGAACTTACTAGAGACGAGTTAGTTTCCGGTCTAACTGAACTTCTGGAACTCAAGTCTCAGATTAGTCTCAAATACAAAAAGCTGAAAAAGCAATTTGAATTTGAAACAAAGAAGCTTGAGTTGGAGAATTCTGAATTAAAATAAAAACTTTTAAAATTATCCAATAATGTTGGATCTCCTTCTGATTCAGAAAAATCCACTCCCAGTCTAAACCATATTCTGAAAGAATATGATTTAAGTTTCAGGAAGTTCTTATCTAGAAGTATTGGCAGAAGTCAGCTAGCTTCTATGATATATGCTGTGTCTGGAAACAAAAGAGTTGGCATTGGTTATGAGGGTGAAACCCCATACAAACTTGAACCTGTTGATGAAATGAAACTCACATACAAGCCATTGTATGATCAGTTCAAGTATGGCCACTCACATGATATTAGGCACACTTCACATGCTCAAAGTTTTCACATTACACACACTAAGAAGCATGTGACACAACCTAGGAAATATCATGAAACTCACATTAAGAATTATCATGCTGTTCCTCCTATTGCTTACAATGTTAAATCCAAGTTCAATCAGAACTTGAGAAAATCTAACAAGAAAGGACCCAAAAAGATGTGGGTACCTAAGGATAAGATTATTCCTATTGCAGATATCCTTGACTGCAAAAAGGACAAGGCACAACATGTCATGGTACCTGGACTCTGGATGCTCGCGACACATGACAGGAAGAAGGTCTATGTTCCAAGACCTGGTGCTTAAGTCTGGAGGAGAAGTCAAGTTTGGAGGAGATCAGAAGGGCAAGATAATTGGCTCTGGAACTATAAAGTCTGGTAACTCTCCTTCCATTTCTAATGTACTTCTTGTAGAAGGATTAACTCATAACCTCTTATCTATCAGTCAATTAAGTGACAATGGTTATGATATAATCTTCAATCAAAAGTCTTGCAAGGCTGTAAATCAGAAGGATGGCTCAATCCTATTTACAGGCAAGAGGAAGAACAACATCTATAAGACAGATCTGCAAGATCTTATGAGTCAGAAGGTGACTTGTCTTATGTCTGTTTCTGAAGAGCAGTGGGTCTGGCACAGGAGATTAGGTCATGCTAGTTTGAGAAAGATCTCTCAGATTAACAAACTGAATCTTGTCAGAGGACTCCCTAATCTGAAATTCAAATCAGATGCTCTTTGTGAAGCATGTCAGAAGGGCAAGTTCTCCAAACCTGCATTCAAGTCTAAGAATGTTGTTTCTACCTCAAGGCCATTAGAACTCTTGCACATTGATCTGTTTGGACCAGTCAAAACAGCATCTGTCAGAGGAAAGAAATATGGATTAGTCATCGTAGATGATTATAGTCGCTGGACATGGGTAAAATTCTTGAAACACAAGGATGAGACTCATTCAGTGTTCTTTGATTTCTGCATTCAGATTCAATCTGAAAAAGAGTGTAAAATCATAAAGGTCAGAAGTGATCATGGTGGTGAATTTGAGAACAAATCCTTTGAAGAATTCTTCAAAGAAAATGGTATTGCCCATGATTTCTCTTGTCCTAGAACTCCACAGCAAAATGGGGTTGTAGAACGAAAGAATAGGACTCTGCAAGAAATGGCCAGAACCATGATCAATGAAACCAATATGGCTAAGCATTTCTGGGCAGAAGCAATAAACACTGCATGCTATATTCAGAATAGAATCTCTATCAGACCTATTCTAAATAAGACTCCCTATGAATTGTGGAAGAATAAAAAGCCCAACATTTCATATTTCCATCCTTTTGGATGTGTATGTTTTATTCTGAACACTAAAGATCATCTTGGTAAGTTTGATTCCAAAGCTCAAAAGTGTTTTCTTCTTGGATATTCTGAACGCTCAAAAGGCTACAGAGTATACAATACTGAAACATTGGTTGTAGAAGATTCAATCAATATCAGGTTTGATGATAAGCTTGGTTCTGAAAAACCAAAGCAGTTTGATAATTTTGCAGATTGTGATATTGACATATCAGAAGTTGTTGAGCCAAGAAGCAACGCATCAGAAGCAGAGCTTCTCAGAAGCAAAGAATCTGAAGATCAAGTATCAGCTTCTCTGGAGGATCTAAGCATATCTGAAGAACCATCTGTCAGAAGATCATCCAGACTTATCTCTGGTCATTCAGAAGATGTCATTCTTGGAAAGAAGGATGATCCAATCAGAACAAGAGCATTCCTTAAGAACAATGCAGACTGTCAATTAGGTCTTGTATCTTTGATCGAGCCAACTTCTGTTGATCATGCTCTAGAAGATCCAGACTGGATAATTGCTATGCAAGAAGAACTAAATCAGTTTACAAGGAATGATGTTTGGGATCTTGTTCCTAGACCAGATGGATTCAATATAATTGGTACAAAATGGGTCTTCAGAAACAAGCTCAGTGAGAAGGGTGAGGTGGTAAGGAACAAAGCCAGACTGGTGGCTCAGGGTTATAGTCAGCAAGAAGGGATTGACTACACAGAAACCTTTGCACCAGTGGCCAGGTTAGAATCTATTCGTTTATTAATTTCTTTTGCCACTCAACATAACATCACTCTCTATCAGATGGATGTTAAGAGTGCCTTCTTAAATGGTTATATAGATGAAGAAGTTTATGTCCATCAACCTCCTGGTTTTGAAGACTCTATGTCTCCTAATCATGTTTTTAAACTTAAGAAATCATTGTATGGATTGAAACAGGCTCCCAGAGCTTGGTATGAACGCTTAAGTTCTTTCCTTCTGGATAATGGCTTCACTAGAGGAAAAGTGGACACTACTCTCTTTTGTAAAACCTTTGAAAAGGATATTTTAATTTGTCAAATATATGTAGATGATATTATTTTTGGAACATCTAATGCTACACTTGGAAAGGAGTTTGCTGAGTCTATGCAGGCTGAGTTTGAAATGAGCATGATGGGTGAACTCAAGTATTTCCTTGGAATACAAATAAATCAAACATCAGAAGGAACATATGTTCACCAAACCAAGTATGTGAAGGAACTTCTGAAGAAGTTTAATCTTCTGGACTGCAAAGAAGCCAAAACTCCTATGCATCCAACATGCATCCTAGGTAAGGATGAGGTAAGTAAGAAGGTAGATCAGAAGTTATACAGAGGTATGATTGGATCTCTTCTATATTTGACTGCTTCTAGACCTGACATTCTGTTCAGTGTTTGTTTGTGTGCTAGATTCCAATCAGATCCTAGAGAATCTCATTTAACTGCTGTTAAGAGAATTCTAAGGTATCTGAAAGGTACTACTAATGTTGGTTTAGTTTACAGAAAATCTAAAGAATACAACTTAGTAGGATTCTGTGATGCTGATTATGCTGGAGACAGAATTGAAAGAAAAAGTACTTCAGGAAGTTGCCAATTTCTTGGAAGTCATTTGATCTCCTGGTACAGCAAGAAGCAAGCAACTATTGCTCTATCAACGACAGAAGCAGAATATGTAGCTGCTGCTGGTTGTAGTACACAGATGCTCTGGATGAAGAGTCAGTTAGAAGATTATCAGATATTTGAGAGTAACATTCCTATATTCTGTGATAATACTTCTGCTATATGTTTATCTAAAAATCCTATTCTTCATTCAAAAGCTAAACATATTGAGATTAAACATCATTTCATAAGGGACTATGTTCAGAAGGGTGTTATATCTTTAAACTTTGTTGATACAGACCATCAATGGGCTGATATCTTTACAAAACCCCTGGCTGAAGATAGGTTTAAGTTCATTCTGAAGAACATCAGTATGGATTTATGCCCAGAATGAGAAGATGAGAAGTTCTCATGTATGAGTATCTTCTGAAATGAATGTGGAACATTCTTTTTTAGTCAGAAGTTCTGATTGAATTCTTTTAGAAATTATGATTCGGTTATTACTAACGTTTCATTGTCTAAGTTGATTCAGAACCTCTTTTAAAGCAAAACAGCTGTTACGTTTTATCTCGGGATGGTAAACCTGTCGTTACTATTCATGGATAAACGCGCGTGCAGTTGAAGGGACGCCGACCATAGGTAACTGTGCTAGTCACCTCATTTGTCTTTATTATCTCTCCTCACGTCACGTAACATTAAATGCTAGTCATCATTCGTTTCATTTTATTTCTTTTTAAATACTCTTCAAACTCTTCTCTTTCCCTCTCATCTTTCTCTATCTCCTTCTTCTCTCTCTCTCTTCCATATCAAACCCTACTTGTTCATTTTTCTGCAAACCCATCATGAACTCTTCATCAAGCCCAGGAAATAATGAAAATGATCAAAACAACAAAAGGAAAGCTGTTGAAACATCACCTTCCAAACCAAAAAAGATCAAAATCACCTATGATCCTCTCAAGGTGAATCCTTTCGAAGCAATGTTGTCTGGAAATTATTCTAGACGAGTGTTTCATCCTCCTGGTGAAAGCCCTCCATCATCTCCATCTTCTTCCTCATCTTTCGACCTTCAAGACTCAGCGTCCTCTTCATCTAACCTTTCCTCTCCCTTAATCTCTTCTGAAGAAATCTCTTCATCTTCACCTGCTGAGAATGTTGTCTCTGGTAAAGATGGTGGAAGATCTGCTTCAGGACCAAGTCTCCCTGATCCCTCGCCTGAAAGCCCAAGAAGCAGTCAATGAGGCGTTTTACTCCTTCATGGCATGCTGGCACAGACGTTGTCTTAGCTAGGGTCCTAGGATTTGGTCTTAGTAGCTTTATTTTTCTTTGTTGCACATCTTCTTGTAATCCTCTTTTGATTATCAATGAGAAAGTTTCTTTCGTTTTACATTCCAGTAAATGTTTTCTATTTGTTGTCTTATGCATCTGAATCTTTTGAAATATTTCTTTTTGATGTTATGACAAAAAGGGGGAGAAGATAAATGATAAATGATTTGATTAAATCTATCAGTTGCTGGGTAAAGAGGCTCCCACACATTCACTAACAAGAACTGCAAGTTCTATATGGTTTAAGTGTTTTGCAGGTATAAAGAAGTGAAGTGAATCTTCAGAAGCAAACACCAGAAGCAAAACCATGGAAACTGAAGCAAGCTGAGTGCTGTCAAGCTTCAGAAATCAGAAGCAAGAAAGAAGAATGAATCAGAAGCACTGATAATAGAATTTGAATATCATTGTCTATCCTATTCTGACAAAATTCTATTTGCTCTGATACATATAATGTTATGGCTCTGATACATTATTTGCTCTGATACATTATTTCAGCCTATATGGCTCTGATACATATAATGTGTTCAAACATACATTTTATGTTCTAACTCGTTCATGCTGACTTTTGTCGTTTAGTTTTTGTTCTGTAACATTTCAGGATGTAGAGATGCTCAGATGATGCTCTGGTACATTCAACAATGTTCTGATACAAATCTAGCATGAAGTGATGATTGGTAGACATTCAAAGTTCTGAAGCTATCCGAGGGAAGCAGAAATCAGAAGATGTGAATGTCCTAAAAGATCCAGAAAACTCAAGTTCTGAAGCTGTCCTGAATGGAAGCAGAAGTCAGAAGCTGTGAATGTTCTGAAGATCAAAGAAATTCAAGTTCTGAAGCTGTCCACGATGGAAGCAGGAATCAGAAGCTGTGAGTGTTCTAAGGATCTAAAGAAATTCAAGTTCTGAAGCTGTCCAATGGAAGCAGAAGTCAGAAGCTATGAATTCTCTGAAGGCAGAAGCTTATATGATCGTCTCTACCGAAATAATCAGGGAAGTCTTTTATCAAAGTTCTTCGAGTATTTATTTCAGGGGGAGATTATTTATCTCAGGGGGAGATTGTTAATCTCAGGGGGAGACATATTCATATGCTTATGCTATAGCTGTGTAATTTGTCTTTTGCCGTCTACTCTTTCTGATCGCAAATTCATATCATTTATATATGTTTTTGTCATCATCAAAAAGGGGGAGATTGTTAGAACAAGATTTGTTCTTATCAATTATCTTAGTTTTGATGATAACAATAATATGAATTTTGCTTAAGATAATATGGTACTCTAATCCAATGCAATTTCCCTTTCAGGAAATATATAAAGAGTACGCATAATTCAGCGCTCAGAAGTTGTGTCTCAAATGGTTCAGCATGCAACATCAGAACATGGTCTGGCAAGACATCAGAAGATGGTCGAAGCAGAATCAGAACATGGGTCTATGGAAGCATCAGAAGAACATGAGATCAGAAGCACTGAAGATCAGAAGATGGTATCACGCAACAGAAGCACTTCAAGGTCAGAAGATCAGAAGATGCTATGCACCAAGCTGTTTGACTCTGATGATATTCAAACGTCGTATTCACAAACATCAGATCAGAAGGAAGTACAGGTGGCAGACTACGCTGACTGACAAAAGGAACGTTAAAAGCTACTAAAGGCTACGTCAGTAGACACAGCGTGAACAAGGCTCGAGGTAGTTGACAAAAGCGTATAACATTAAATGCAATGCTGTACGGAACACGCAAAGCATTAAATGCATTCAACGGTCATCTTCTCAACGCCTATAAATATGAAGTTCTGATGAGAAGCAAGGTTAACGATCCTGAACAAAGACAATTCAAATTAACTTGCTGAAACGCTGTTCAAATCAAAACTCAGAATCTTCATCTTCATCAAAGCTCACTACATTGCTGTTGTAATATTTTAGTGAGATCAAAGCTTAAACGTTTAAGAGAAATATCACAGTTGTGATTATAGCTTTTAAGAAGCATTTGTAAACTCTTGAATAGATTACATTAAGTTGTAAGGAACTAGAGTGATCGTGTGATCAGTATACTCTAGGAAGTCTTAGCAGTTGGCTGAGCAGTTTGTAACTAGAGTGATCGTGTTGATCAGAATACTCTAGGGAAGTCTTAGGAGTGAACTAAGCCTAGAGTGATCGTGTTGATCAGTAGACTCTAGAAAAGTCTTAGAGGGTATCTAAGCAGTTGTTCCTGGAGTGATCAGTGTGTGATCAGAAGACTCTGGAAGACTTAGTTGCGGACTAAGTGGAAAACCATTGTAATCCGTGCGATTAGTGGATTAAATCCTCAGGTTGAGGTAAATCATCTCTGCGGGGGTGGACTGGAGTAGCTTCGTTAACAGCGAACCAGGATAAAAATAATTGTGCAATTTATTTTTATCGTCCAAGATTTAAAGTCACACTTATTCAATCCCCCCCTTTCTAAGTGTTTTTCTATCCTTCATCTTCAACTCATGTCAATACCTTCACTAAGGATCTCCAGCGCGTTACCCACGTGAAGGAAACATTCAAACAAAAGGGGGTGAGATATCATAGTTATATAGAGCAATGCATACTAATGAGTAAGTAACAGATTATTTCATGCATAATCACTTATTTCACCCACCACCTTCCACACAATCAACCACACCCAATTTCACATCTTTCATGTAATAACAACATTCAAGCGATGGCAACAATCATGAAATATAATAATTATGCAATAACAACAATTATACAATGCCTAAAGACTTAACACCATGACTCAATGAATGTGGTACCAATATGTGAATGTTGTACCCCTAATTTTGGACCACTGAGATCCCACAATATTTCTAAATATTAGGATCATCATTATCATCATGCATATCATCTGCTAACTAAAGAAATACAAAAATTGTTGCTTGTTACTTGTGTCCCAAGACAGGAGACTGATCAAAGAGGAGACTAAGCAAATTAGGGTTTTGAGGCCCACAAGGAATTTCAACATCCTCCTATGATTCAAAGTATTTTCTCATCAATATCCAAATCCAAAGATGGCCCAATTCAAGATCAATCACTCCCAAGCTCACCTGAGGCCCCAAATTAGGGTTTTGACCTAATTCCACTAGAGGGTTGACTTTTAATCAGGACATGGCTCCAAGACTCAAACAATGATTCAAAGGCATCTAAATCAACATTATAATCCATTCACACCATTCATTTGAAGAGGATACCTTGGTTCACGTGTAATCCACAAAACTGCAGTTCATCTGAAAAAGTCAACTGTGTGGGTCAATCTTTGACTTTTGAGAAAAAAGGTCAACCATGAACTTTTGAGGATTCAAATCATCAACATATGACTATTGAAGACATTTGACCAAGAGAAATCAAGAAAATTCATCAAGAATCAAAAAGTCAACAAAAGTTAAAATTAGGGTTTTTAAGTGATTTTGACCTCATTTTGGGAACTTCAAATTTCACTTACACACTCAAAAAATCTCCCAACATGAAATTTGTAGATATTAATCAAATAAACAACTTTGTCTCTCCTCATGGTTTCATCAAAAGTGAATATTTTAAGAGATGTGGAATTATGAAGACTATGTTCAAAAAACTTAGAAATTTTTTAAGTGTTTTCACTTGAATTTTTCCTAACTTTATGGCCATTTTTCTCCATGATCCCAAAAGAGTTTGAGAAAACTTTTAACAAGTGGATTGAAGTATGTGGAAAGGGCTTTCCAAATAGACCAATAGCATGAAATTCCATGGCTTGAGCTAGGAGATATGATTTTGTCAATATGACTCCATGGCACTTGAAATGGAAGTTATGAACATGAAGAACAAGTTTGAATCTTGATCCAAATCTGAAAAATACTTGAAGTAGAAGTCCTCTAACTTGTTTTAGAGGCCATAATCAGATATTTACACACTCTTTTGAGCTATGATCCACATGCTTAAGCCATTACACAATGAATCATTCCATTTCAAGCATAAAGATCACACTTCCACTCTTGTAAAGAGGCTTTAATCCAACCACTCGCATTTAGCCTCTAAACATGTCTCTTCTGTAGCAAAAGCACTTCAAACCTCACAAGAAACCTCTCCTTACTCAGAATAAATTCATGGAAGCATGCTTGAAGTTGTACCTTGCTTTTGGAACCACAATTTTCTCCTTTCTTCATGAAGAAGCAATATGGTACAACTATCACATGAGAAGGCCAAATTCTGAGATTTTTCCCTCCACAAACCCTAATTCATGCCTATAAATAGAGGGCCTCACTTCCTTGATCAAAAACACAGGAAATCCCAAATTCACTCTTCATTCCAAAATCCATTTTTTGTGTCATTTGCATTTTTATAGCAATTTTTAGTTAGAGAAGTTCCGGGTGAAAACCAACCTTTCTAACATCTTCCATACATCATTTGGAAGTTGTTGATCACCTCCAAACACTTCCAAAAAACCTTAGACAAAAATTGCTCTCAAACCTCCATTAAAGCTTCATAAAAGGCCTTATCCTTCCAAACTTCATTCCTCAAGCACATTGCTCAAACAAATCATCTAGATACCTTCTATATATCATATAGAAGCTGTCCAGATCATCCATTCATCACTGTAACACTCATATGCCATTATTGCTCTTTGAATTTTTCATCTTGTAGGTACAATCGAGTTCCAAGTTATAGAGTTCCTAAGGAGCAATTAAGCATTTATTTAGCTTCCCTACAACACAAGGAAGCTATCCAAATCAAGAAAGAGCTTCTGTAACACTCCTAGGTTCAGATTGATCTTCACTTCCAGAGGTATCAAACTCAAACTCGAGCATACTCATTTAAGCACCATTCTGAACAAAACTTGTGGTCATTCTATTCAGAACAATGTAAGGATCAATAGCCCTAAGGTTTTAGGGCTTAATTTTGAGTTTTAAGAATTTAATTTTAAAAATCAGTTTTAGAGTTCATGTGTGTTTTCCATAAATTCTCTTATTTGAAGATGAATAAATGATAGTTAGTTACATTTTGAATTCGTGTCTTGATGCTGATCATAATGATGTTTTATTTTGTGAAAATTGATTCAGTTTTGAGAAAGTATGAATTTGTGCCATTGTTAACATTGTTATTGTTCTTCGTGGCTGAATGAAGAAGATGAAGTGGAAATTTGAATTTTTGAAATTTGTTTTATTTTATTTTGAATAACAACCATTCACTAACGACTTCATCATAATATCTCAGTTGGTAATAGTGTGTGTATTGTGCGCGTGTCCCAGGTCTGGGGTTCGAATCCCCCTCGCCCCAGACCTTTTGCTCTTATTTTTTTCATAATTTTCACCACTGACTTTGTGTTATATTGAACTGGATATGTCTCCTAACTGGGCCACGCGCATGGCCCAGTGGTGTATGTTTTGAGAATTGAAGCAAGGTGCGTGGGTTCAAACCTTGGCGGCCACAAAACCTTCTTTTTATCATTAATTCATTTTTTTTTTATAACTTTGAAGATCATTTTAAAATAGTGAAATTAACCATTTTAGCTTGATTTTTTTGTGTTGCTTATTTATGTTATATATTTTCATGTCATAAATTAAACACCCAAAAATATTGATTTTTAATTCATTTAAAAATTAAATCAAAAAGAGGTATTTAAGTATTAGAAAAATCAACAAAAATTATTTCTTTGAAAATATTTGTGTATTTTTGTAAATATATGTTTAGGGTTAGGATAATGTATCCTTGGCTTTTCCTTGTACCCTCAGACCAATTATCTTTAAGAATTTGGTATTTAATCATTAAAAAATTAATTAGGTTTAGGTGATGATTTAAAAACCCTAATTTCAAACCCTAATACAAAAACATCTCGATCTTTGTTTATCCATGTTAAGTGTGACTTGTTTACCTTGATCCTTATTCTTTGCCCATGTACATTTACTTGTTGATTTCCATCCTTGTGTTTTGTACTTATTATCCATTGTATTACCATTTGTATATACTTTGCTTATCTAACCCATTGACCTTGTATTGTTAAAGCTTGGTCCCTTTTTATTAAAAACTAGTTAAGTATTGTTAAAGCTTAACCTTTTAAAAACTTGTTAAGTATTGTTAAAGCTTAACACCCAAAAAAGATTTTGGCCACTTTGGCCCTCTTTTATTTTCCTTTTAAGAGGAACTACAAAAGCTCAGACTTCCCTTTTCTTTAAAAGGGGTATGTAGGCCTAAGATGTGATGTCTTATCGAGCTCACTTTCAAAAACTTCTTTTCCCATCCCCATACTCTTTTTAAACAAGTTCACATATGCTTTTCAAATAAATGTACACAAAAACAATAATATTTTCAAAGAGGTTCCCATGGAGTACCATGAATATGAGAGGTGCTTAAAACCTTCCCCTTGTATAACAAACCCCCTTACCCAAATCTCTGATAAGTTTATTAGTTTTGATTTTAAAAACTTTTGTGGGTTTTATTAGCTCTTTCTCCCATTCCTTTTGAAAATTAGAAAGCGCGGTGGCGACTCTGTTTAATACAAACGAGTTAAGTCTTTCCCATAGCTTTAGTCTCACCAATTTCACCGCTACAGTGAACACTTAGGTTCACCGCTCCGATCCTTACCATAGGCACACAACATACCAAAATCTCACTCAATCTACACAATAGGACTGAGGCTCACCAAAAATCATTACCATCACCATAAGTAACGCTTCAATGATTTCCACCTAGAACCAGCTACTCGCATCCAGTCCCCACCTTAGGATTGAGGCTGACCAAAAATGGACCACCGTCTAAACACCATGATACATGACACATAGTAGACATGCCATAACAACAATGTACAATGACCTTCACCTTAGTCAATGTACCACGCCAATGTTTGCCGCCATACACTAAAAACATGCTATAAACATCATGCAACAACACTATAACAATATAGCAAGCAAAAACAATGTATTCACGCATATTCTATACCACAACATACAATTAGACACCATACAACACCATCATACGTCATTTAAATCATTGTAGCGGGGAAAATTGAGATCAAAGCCTTGGATTGACTTGACTCATTATTTTAGTGAAAGTTGTCACTGCGCTCTATTATTTCCAAAGGAAATGGGAAAAGAGCGAAATAAAGCCAAAGAAGTTTTTAAATCAAAAGAACAAAAAAGCAGAGATCTTAGGTACGGGTGTTGATTATGTAAGGGGAAGGTGTTAGCACCCCCTACATCTGTGGTACTCTACAGGAACCTTTTAAAAAATTAGTGTGTTAAAAGAAATTGTGTGCATAAAGAGAGAGTTTGTTTGATTTTAAAATTACGCTCGGTAAGACATAAAATCTTGTGCCTACATACCTCCTGAGTACACTCGATAATTTAGAGCAACTGTAGTTCCACTTAAAAGGGAAACAAAAGGTTTTAAAACTAAATAAACGCTTTGTCATTATGGGGGAAAATACTCATCCAATTGCCATGAACATAAAAACAAATGAATTATTTGCATCCCAAATGAAAGAAGGGATCCAACTTAGATAAATCAACAAGTATGCCACTAACTCTTTCAAGTTGAAAAGAACCCATTGTATCAATCAATATCGAGACTTTATGGAATTACATCTCCACCATTACAATTACTCATGCTTACACTTTTAAAAGAAGAGCCACAAAGGACAAAAGATATTTTTTAAGAAATTTTGCAAACATAAGAAAATTTTGAAATAGATGGAGAAGTTTTGAAAATCAAAGAACATGGGAGGAGATGAAGGGACTATCCTAAAGCATAAAATAAAACCTAAAGACAAGAACAATCTAACCAAACAAGAAGCTAAAACTTGACATTAAAGAGTCAATGTTGATTTCTCATCCTTTGGACTTAAACCAACCAAACAAGCATAATACCCAGCATAGGATCCAGATGAACATAATATTTTGCACCAAGCTTTGAAGATGCACCCTGAGAACTTGTGGCAAAAGTTGGGCAGAGTAACAACTGTGTACAGATGAATTCCCAATCACAATGTCTTGGAATTAAACCTCAAGGACTTTTACAGCACTACCTGCATACACAAAGATAAATAACCCAATGCCTAGGAGTAAACTCCAAGGACTTCCAGACAAGCATAATAGATAAGACGATCATAAGGTCCAGAGGTTCTCAAAGAACAATGCTCCTAACACAAAGTCCAAAGATCCATAACTCCAAAATGCCAAGGGATAGTAACGATAGTCCAAGATATCCTTAAGTCTTTTGTGGTTAAAGTTTGATTATTAATTGTTTTAAGAATAAAATAAAAGGTCCAAATGGACAAAGGAAGAAATGTGCATAAACATAAACATAGGTCCAAACGGACAAAAGGAAAAGAACATACACATAAACATGATAATGAATGATGGATAGTAATATAAAGCATAAAGCATAAAATAAAGCAAGATAATATAAGAAATATAAAATAAGTGTTATATGTTAATAGTTAGAAATTAGTAGTTAGTAGTTAGTATGAATGATCAACAATGATTAACTAATGAACTTAGGTCAAGGTTGAGGAAAACTTATATGAGGATTGATAGAATCAAAACCTCTACACAAAAAGTTTTCAAAGCTTTTGAACCAAATGTCAAATAGTCAACCATCCTTGGGCTTGTAAACACAGGTTTAGGCCACGAATGATCATTCTCTGATACGGGACAAAGAAGAAAAAGAAGAAGGGGAGAGGTGTATTAGAATTAGAACCACAATGTCCAAATGATTTCCTTTTGATTTTTATGGAATTTCATCTTGATGATTCATCATATGACTGATAGAATCAAAACCTCTACACAATGAAGTCAATCAAGACTTACAGCCACTAATAAAAAAAGAGAGATGAAAGAAAAATCAAACTATCATTAATATCATTCATCTAATATTATGGATTTGGTTCTTTCAAACGTATCAACATCCTAGATCTAATGATATTAATGAAGTTAAGTCAAGATATCACAAAATATTCCCAAGTTCATAATTAATCACAAAGAAACAAACACTTCAATTAAAACAAATTAAAAGAATTTTAAAATGGTCAAAAATTAAGAAATTATTCATGAAATACTTAAGGGGTATCCAAACACCAAATAAATTTCTCACAAGACCATAATAAAATCAAGAAAACTATATATGATTTTTAGAAAAAGGTTTCATAATTTTTACAAACTCAAAATCATTTTAAAATGACAAAAAATATTAATTAATTGGAAATTTGTGATGAAATACATAAATGGTATCATAACATTAAACAAAAATCTCAAAAACTTATCATAGGTCAAACAGAAGTCAACAAGTGTTGACAAATTTTTTCATATTTTTTAAAGGTTAGAAAACAATTTTAAACTAATTAAAATAAAGCTAATATAGCCAAAATCAAGAAAAATAGTAAAATCAAAAATAAAAATATGGAAAAATATAAACCAGAAAGAGAAAAAGAAGAGAAAATTTTAGCAAAAACAATGGTATTTTTAGGAATTAAAATGAAAGAGTTATTAACTTTAGAAGTTAAATAAAAAAATAAAAGAAAATAAAAACAAAATAATATTGACCACTGGATAATGTCAAAACGCGTTAGTAAGCAGATCAAAGAATCTGGCACGCTGTGCATATCATGGACTTTATCAAATAACACACTAAATAACATTTTAAACATTTTTTGAAAACTAGTGGCATTTTGTCACCGGTTGAAGACGAACACATCATCATCTTCAACCTCCAGCCACCCTGAACTCGTCCTCCACAAATGGTAAAATCATGAGCTTATATTTATGCCAATTTCTTCGTCTCATCAAAACAAAGACAACCATACCCTCACGAAATATTTATTCAAACCATAGCTTACTCGTTTTGGGAAAAACCAAAAGAACAAATTAAAAGGGATTTGAAAATACACAAGAAAAACTCACTTCCAGTTAAAAATAAACCATACCACGAGCATTAGAGTGATGAGAGCTACATTGTAGCCATAAATTTAAGATGAATTGGTGAAGGAATCTACTTGTAGAAGTTCAACGTGGAAGCTCTGAAAATGGAGTTCGTGTGCTTGATTCAGGGAGAGTTAAGGTTGAATTCTTGCTCTGTTAGCTTCATGTCGTGGGAAAATCAGGATGAGACACCGGATGCCTTCTTTGGGCTCGGGCTCAAAAGATGATTTTTTGTTTTTGGGTCACGACCAAACTTTTTATTGTTTCCAAAGCAGGAAAAGGAAAAAAGTTGCACAAACCTTAAAAGATATGCAATGCAAATAATACAAAATTAAAAGCAATGCAAAAGGGGGAGAGATTTCGGGTAAGGGGTTAGTTATACGAAGAGAAGGTATTAGCACCCTACGTATCTATAGTACCCTATAGGTTTCTTTGTTATATTTGTCTGTTTATTTCTTTCTATGCTATTGAGGAAGTTTTCTGTTGTGAGATAGGTGGGACCTAAGGTGTTTGTTTGATTATGCTCGCAAAGATCATCGCAATCTTCTGCATACATATCCCTTAGAGGGAATTAGAGCATCTGTAGCTCGAGGTCTACGGGAAGCTAAGGTTTGAGTGGTTTGAGGGAGATAGAAGTTTGCTCGCCAAGGATGAGACCTTGTGCCTACGTATTCTCAAAGGGATGTTGAGAAAGTCAGAGCAATCGTAGTTCCCACTTATGCTAGTGGAAGCAAAGGATAAGAGACAAATGTCATCTCAATGATCGATGTATCTAATCTATTTCATCACATACATCTGTTGATTTTGTTTGAATCTTTTCATTATAAAACCTGGGCTGTGCCACTTATGGTTCTTAGAATGATAAATATGTTTTGTTTAGCTAGCCTTGTGGCAAAAAGTATGATTAGCCAGCCTTGCGGCAAAAAGTTTGATGAGCCAGCCGTGTGGCAAAAAGTTTTGATGAGCCAGCCGTGTGGCAAAAAGTTTGATTATGATGATATAGAAGAGATACTCCTGCCATAGAGATGATAAATGTCTAATCTCCTAGGGTATTTGATTGGGGATATGGGGATGCTTTTAAGAAGCCCGTGGGTCCTTGTACGAAGCCCAAGAGGAGGCTATTCGAGGGTCCTTGCATTGTAAGCCCAAGAGGAGGCTATAGGAGGGACAATCGAGGATCCTTGCTTTGTAAGCCCAAGAGGAGGCTATGGGAGGCACAGTCGTTTGTATGAAGCCCAAGCGGAGGCATGGTATAGTTGGTTTGAGCTCTTAGAGCGATTTCAACGGGAAACCATACTCTATGTCCTAACCTAGCTAAGAGAAATTCTTTGCACGAAGCCCAATAGGAGGCTATGGGGAACCTAGTGTTAGTTGAACAAGCATATAACATGAACAAGTATATGAACAAGTATGAACAAATATATGAATAAGTATATATGACAAAGTGTGTGTGTGTACATTGGAGTTTATGAAGGAAATATACCTTTAAGGATGAACGGCTTATCAAACAAGGTTATGTACACGGGAGTGGGACTTATACTCAGGGAGAGGCCCAACAAGTTTTGATTGTTAGGTTTCTTACAGATTGAAAGAAAGAAAAACCTAATTTTTGATTTGTATTTAAAGGTTTAAATCAAATCGATTGGGGTATAAAAAGATAGGCGTATATACATAGAAAAACCTAATTTTATACAAGGGAATGAGACTTATACCTTAAGGGATGCCCATGTTTTATTTTATAAAACATGGTTGATTGATTTATTAACAGACGCGAGGTTTCATCGTTTGAAAACTTTGATCGTTTGTTTTAATCGAGGATTGAAAACAGTTTGAAAGTTTTTGTTTTTAAAAAAAACTGTATAAAAAAAAGGGATGGGACTTACACTCTCTAATATTCGAGAGGCCCATTTGTTTTTAAAATGACTTGATCAATCCAAAAAGATTTAATCAAGAGTTTTTTTGAAAGAGAAAACCCTAGAAAAAGGCTTTAAAAAAAAGTCATGAAAATAACTTGTTTTTCAATTAAATGAAAAATAATCAAAAACAAAATATTTTTGGATTTTTTTTTCATAATTGATCGGCTGTCGCGCACGGATCAAAAACGAGTATTTTGTAAAACGTAGTACAGCGACAATGGCTCGAGTCGTATCGCAAGGATTCTTGATTTTATTAACTAAAAGCAAAGTCGAAATTGGGGGGGGGGGTTGGTTTGGGTTCGATTTAGAAAAAAAGCGCTTAAAATAAGTGATTATGAAATAAGCTGTTTTGAAAATAAGTGATTATGGAGTTAAGCTAATCTGCTGTTTCGGTTCCTATCTATCATCGATTACTAAAATATCACTGTCCTAAGCGGAATCTATTCATATTTGATCACAACAACAATCCACAAGCGAGATAGAAATTATAAGAATTATGTTTCTCTTTTCACCGAATTAAGCAAACGGTTAATGAAATCAGCGGATTAACGGATTAAGCAAACGATAATACGCATTCGATTGTAGGAAAACATAAGTCAATCAAATTAACAAAACTATATATGATGATTTGAATTAAGCAAACAAACAACATAAACAGAATTGATATGAATAGAAAATGAATTGTGAAATTGTATTAACCTCAAGTTTTGGAATCCGAATTACAGCAAATCAACTCAGTAGGGATTAGTTCGCCATGGGATCGTACAAGCCTGGTTTTTTTTGTGAATAGTGAATGGTTGCTACAGTACCACAGCTGCTACCCTAAGGGGAAAGAGTACAACCCGTTTTACAATCCAACTGGGTCAAACATACGACCCAGGCCCAAAACTAATTGACCCGAAACTTAACTAAAACTAGTGCTGCAACTTTAACGAATTTTCTGGCCCTCCTACAGTCCGATTCTGACTTCTACTCCAACATAAGAATTGTAGCTCTTTCTCTTAGCTTTCCGTCGATTATTAGAACGCCTCAATCGGACTCCTGGAACTCCAGTTATGATCGTTTCCGTGCAGACTGTTAAAGCTGAAAATTAAATACGAAAATCAAATAACAATAAAAATAAATTAAAATATAAAAACATTATAAAATACAAAAATAAGAAAAGCAAACCATGGAAATGTATAAGTACAACCGTAGAGGAATGTGCATCAAAATGCACTGATCAATAATCATAAAATAGACATATTAAATGACAAGTTTGCAAAAAAATAAAGATAAAATGAATTAATTTGCTATGTTAAATGATTGGTTGAAGTTGTGAAAAAATATGATGAAAAATAGTGTTAAAAAAAGGTTTTGGTCTCACAAGGGCTTGAACTCGTGACCTTGGGGTTACCACTCAAAACAACAACCAACTGAGCCACACTTGTGGCTTATAATATATACGCGTTCAATTGATTATATTTTAAATCAAGAATTTGAATTTTCCAAACCAAATCTGGCGCCAAGAACACAACCCTACCAAGAATTTGAAAATCTTTGAAACTGAACCATTTTGGTCAAGTAGATAGTCTATCTCACTCGGTTTTTCACAAGGAACATGATGGTACCATTTAATTTCATTTATTTTCACTCTAAGATCATTAATTTTCTGATGAACACGAAGAACCCTAATTTTGAGATTGATCATGAAATCATGTATGGTTGATGAATTAGGAAATTGATTGAGGGCTATTACTCAGTGATGGTGCAGAAACAAGATAGCAAAGTAATATTTCATTTATGATGCACGAATGATAAAGTTTGAAGTTCAAGAGAACTTACTTTAAAAGTGGAGATCGAATTCTGCAAAAGAGATGTTCCAGATGTTGTTTAAGGATCTGAATAGCTTCAATGGACCTTATGGAAGGTGTTTGAATGCTTGGAATGGATTGAATTCATCTGGATCAAACTGTGGTACCCGATCTGCAGTTGCTTGATGTGAGAATCGAATTTGATGATTCTGGTGTTACAGGTCATGGATGATGTTTGAAGTGTTACTTTGGACAGATATGAGCAAGAATGGAAATCGGCATGTTAAGGTTCATTTTGTGTTCATATGGAGGTGAGATGGTGATTCTGAGTTTTAGGTATTTTTGGGGTGTGTGAGTGGATCAAACAACTTCCATATGATGTTTAGGAAGTGTTAGAAGCAACACTTTGGTCAGAACTTGCAAGGTTTGGAAATTGCAATTCTTCCTCCTTTGAAACTAATGAAACTTGTAACTTAAGAAAGAAAGAGAAACTTGTAACTCAGAAATGAACAAAGCAAAGGTTCAAATTAAGGGTTTTTTAATGGAAAAGTCAACTCAACTTTGACTGATCATAACTTCCACATGGAGTATCAAAAATTTCCCAAACAAAGCCTATTTTGAAGGAAATTGAATCCTCTACAACTTTGTCTCTCACAAGCCAAGTCCAGAAATGCATCATTTGAGAGATATGGTACAAAAGATTATAGGTCCTTTTCAAAGGTCAACCAAAAGCAGTTTTTTGTCAAAGGCCATATCATCAAGATAAAATCTCTAAATGAAACATATGTTCCAAAGTGGCTTGTAGAGAACATCTTGAGGTTTCCAAAAAGTCCTAGAACTCCCTCATATCTTAAAAATTGAGGGAAATATGCCTCATCAAAGTTGGTCGATTTTCGATGGAAAGTGTGAAGTAAATAAAGGTCAAAATGGATTTTCTTGCAAAAGGGCCCAACTTTTTATAACCCAATCTTGTTCCTCAAGTTATCAAAGAGGTCCAAATGTCATTGCCACGAATTTGTATGGTTTATTGGATTTATTATGAATTTTTATTCATTTTAAAGGTGATTCAATTCAAATAAATCAAGGGAAAATAAAAGATATGATTTAAAAACAAATTCCAATCATAATCAATTGCCATGATACTCAATATTTGACAACAAATTCGTGCAAACAAGATTGGATTAAATGGATTGAAATTGGTCCCAATTTGGAAGGTTTGAAATCAAATATTCTTCAATTTTCCAATATTTGATTCAAGAGTGATTTAGTCAATTTTTGTTGACCTAATTGGTGATAATATATAACCATAACATGTCCAAGGCAGAGGGGGATTTTTTGGGACGAAATTGCAGGCAAAAGAACTCTAACAGAACTCCAAAAATCTGTGAGGTTCAAGCTATTTGCAGCCGGAGTTTTATACCGACTCAAGCCATCCTGAACGTCCAAGAAGCTTTTTCGGTAATCTATGAAGCCAAACAGGTCATCATCAGCGGCCAAGGACCCTTGAATCAACACTATTAGGTGTCACGGTTTGCATATTTTGTCATGTTCGATTATGGTGATTCAGGCATTATAAATGTGTTTTAATTGAGCTTTCATGTTTAGAAGGATGTTATAAAGCTGTCTGGATAGTTTGATTTGTGTTTAGTTACAGGTTGATGAATATGCCATTATTAGGGTTCATCACCTTCAAAAGGGGCTTTCTGGGTTAGAGATGATTTTAGGCCAAATTATTGGGCTCACTGAATCCGTGGCATAGTTTATAGTCGATTTGGGTTATTCGCGTGTCTCGATTGATGTTGATTTGCAGGTTTTAAGGGGAAAGGCTATGGCAACACACGAAAACCGTAGCCAAAAGTTTCCAATATCCAGAAAAAAATGAAGAAGACGACGCAACAGTGCTATGCGCGAAGCATTTTTCGTTTTTGAATATTTTTATTATTAATTGTATATATTATTTACGAAGTGTATTATAAACACAACTTGCAGCGAGCGCAATTGGCAAAGGGCATGTTTTGGGTTGAGTCCAAGGACCTGGGCTCGATCCCTATACTTGGCATTCTAATTCTTTTTAGGCTTAAATACACTTTTCGTCCCTGTAAGTTAGCGTGTTTTTGGTTTTCGTCCCTGTAAGTTTTTTTTTTGGGTTTTAGTCCCTATATTTCAGTTTCGCGTTCGTTTTAGTCCCTAAAAACAAAATCCGCAGGAAATTTCACAAGAAAATCCGCAGGTAACCTGCAGATTTTCCTGCGGATTTTGGCTTTAGGGACTAAACCTCAAGCAAAAAGTAAAATATAGGGACTAAAACCCAAAAAAAAAACTTACAGGGACGAAAATCAAAAACACGCTAACTTACAGGGACGAAAAGTGTATTTAAGCCTTCTTTTTACCATTTAGCATGTTTGGTTGGTTTAAGGATCCGGTGCTGCAGATCCATGCGCGTGCATGATACGCCCATCATATCTCCTCCTTAGGATCATACCACAATCAGATCTAAAGGCCAAAAGCATGCTTCCCTACCATGGACATCTAGAAACGCACCACACAAGATTTCACACCCAGGTTTTTACAAGTTTTTTTTTATTTCTTATCATATGGATTTGTTTTTTTATTGTTTTTTTTCAAACTAATTAAATTCTTGTTTATAAAAAATAGTAAAATTCTTTTAAATCAATAAGATTAGTTGTAGTAATTCATTTAAATTAGTCAATAAATAATTAGTTAGTATTTTTAATTAGGGTAATTAGTTGAATTACTTAACATTGAATTACTAATATAATTAAAATTAGGATTAGGGCTATGATTAGGTTTTAGGATTTTCCCGATTATTTGATGATTTTGATTAGTTTATTTAATTAGTTTTAATTGTTAAATCATAGATAGGTTTATCAATGCATTAGGGTTTGCCCAATCCCACTGCCATTTGGCAAAAACCTTAATTCTTATTCAATTGATTCGGGATTAATATAATTTTCTCCTCGATCCGACTAAACCTATTAGTCGCATTGACGAGAAATAATTTTAATTGATCCTTTGTTTAATTCCCTTCTCGACCCGACTAAATCTATTAGTCGCATTAGACAAGAGATAAAAAATTACAAGATTAAAATACACTTAATTTGCTGCCCGTAACGATCGAATCTATCGATCAGAGTAACCAGCAATACTTCATTCAATCTGTTAACTATAATGATCAAACCTATTGATCATCGCAACTAACGGTGACATATTAAATCAGGGTTGTACGCCCAAACATTCAAAACACACTAAACCACGATACTACGAATTTTCATCCCTTCAATACTGCGATTTTCAAATCTACGATAATGTAATTCAAAATACCTTCGAACTTCGCATTTCGAAAACTACGACAAGGTAACTCAAGATACCTTCAAACAACCAAATTCATATTCAAAGGCGTACAACCCTGTGCCCGAACTACGTTGACTCTGATTCTCCATAAGGAGATACGTAGGCACTTGGATAACCAAGGCGAGCCCCCTTCCCTAAAACCTCAATTCTTTCAAATCTCACTTTTCACCCTTCTCATTTCATTATCTATTAATCTCTATAATTTTGCCATAAACCTTCACCTTAGATCAATCCTTAGGAAAGGGTTGAGGATGCCTAACACCTTCCCTCGACCGGATTATAATAACTTACCCCGAATCTCTTAACTGCGTAAGGTTTCCTATTCGCCTTGGTAGAATAGGTGGCGACTCTAAAAGCTTAATTTTAGGACAGGTTGCTACAGCTGGCGACTCTGCTGGGGATAACTATAATGGTGAATTATTAGGCTCCTAAGTCTTGAAAGGGTTTAGGTTTTTAGCAAACGGTTTAGGTTTTTGGCAAAATTTTTAGGGTTTCGGATTAGGGTTTATGGTTTATTGTAAATATTTAAAATTTTATTTATTTATTTATTTACTTGCAATTACATTTATTTACCGCAATTCACTTATTTACTGCAATTTAATTAAATGTTTATTAATTTGAATATGTGTTATTTCATTGCTTTTTGGGATATAAATTGCTGTTAAACATAAGCGTGGGAATTATATTTAAGACCAGAGGGGAATTACATCGCCTACGAGTCTTATTATAATTCCACTCAGAGTGGGTTGAATATCCGAAAATTTATGATACGAAGCTTGACTTTGTTAAGGGCAGGACTTGGTATTTGGCTGATCTCTCTGGGAACCTACCCCTAAAATTCGAACCTCATGGATAAAATGAGTTGTTCTAAAATCCAAAGAGACAAAAAGTCTCGGCGGCTACAAACGACCCCATGAGACCTTCTAGAACATACCAATGGGAAGGGTAGGCACCCTAAGCCGTTACGTCGAACCTATGAACCTAGGGCTTATGTGCTTATATGCTTATTGTGTGGTTGCAATTTATACTACGAATGTCTTGCGTTTTGATTTTGCAGGTATTCCTACGCGTTCCCTGGCCTGCAGGGACCCTATTTCCAAAACCATGTCCTTCCCACGAAGGACACCTACATTTATGCACGTTGATTGGCCTCACGATGGCCATGAGACTTAGTGACTATCATGAACAGTCACCCCGCGCCTGCATCTACGCACTCCCTAACCTGTAGGGAGTTTCCTTTTATATCTTTGTACTCTTACAACTATGTGTCCTTCCCACGAAGGACATCTTCGTTTACGCACGTCAATTGACCTCTTGATGGCCATGCGATCTAGTGACTGTCTTGAATGGTCACCTCGTGCCTACATCTACGCATTCCCTAGCCTATAGGGATTCTAATTCCAAAATCGCATCCTTCGTACGAAGGACATCTTCGTTAGCATACGTCGATTGGCCTCTTGATGGCCATGCGATCTAGTGACTGTATTGAACGGTCACCTCGTGCCTACATCTACGCATTCCCTAGCCTATAGGGATTCTAATTCTAAAATCGCATCCTTCGTACGAAGGACATCTTCGTTAGCATACGTCAATTGGCCTCTCGATGGCCATGCGGTCTAGTGAGTGTCTTGAACGGTCACCCCGTGCTTACACCTACGCATTCCCTAGCCTGTAGGGATTCCATTTCTAAGAATCGCATCCTTCGTACGAAGGACATCTTCGTTAGCATATGTCAATTGGCCTCTCGATGGCCATGCGATCTAGTGACTGTCTTGAACGGTCACCCCGTGCTTACTCCTACGTACTCCCTAGCCTATAGGGATTTTCTTTTAGGCCCATATGTTGTTCACAGCGACGTGTCCTTCCCCTGAAGGACGTCCTCATTAACGCACATCGATTGGCCTCTCGATGGCCATGAGATCTAGTGACTGTCTTGAACGGTCACCCCGTGCTTATTCCCGCGCACCCTCTAATTCGTAGGGTTTGGTTTTCCATCTATACATCTTTCATCCCTAGCCTGTAGGGATTTCTCTTTGTTCGATATCGTCCTTAGATAGGTTGTGTTCCGCATAGAGAACCTTCCCACGAGGGACAACTTTATTAATACACGTCGAACGGCCTCTCGATTGCCATGAGACTTGGTGACTGTCTTGAACGGTCATCAGCTGCTACTTTCCGCGTACTCCCTAATCTAAGGGATTTCCATTGGCGTGCCATAACATCTATCTTGCAAGGATTTCACGAGGGTCTAATGTCGCTTCTAAGGCCATCCCTAGGATTATACATCACACGTATGCATTGCATACACGGAGTTATAATACAAAGAGTCTCTCGCATACTCGCGCATCCGCATTTTCATGCAGTCATACATTTGCATCTACATTTGCATTTCTACCTTCGCCCGCATCTACACTTACCGTGCTAGCCGATTTCCCGAGACCCGCAAAGAAGACAATCAAAGGATCGTAAACTACGGAGAAAGGAGGACTAATTAATGGGAATGAGCTTGGTCTCACAAAAGGAAAAAAGGTTGCCTTTCATAATGCCAGCCGCATGTCCATGCCTTTCCATAACGGGTTTGTAAATACAATAAAGGTTGTCATCGAGCAAGGATTAGTTCAACAAAGAAGTTCCCTCATAGATACACTCAAGATGTATCTAGTCATAAAGGGGTTCATCTTAGAACATATCAAACTCACAAGGACGCTCTACGATAACCTGGGGGCAAGGGTTTGTCCAACTGGGGTAAAATCCTGAACAAAGATGCATAACTAGGATGGAGGGAAGGCGACCTGTGTTAACTCCACACCAAGGGGCAAAAGGGTCATAGGCGTTCTCTCTATCAATCTACAATCTCTGGGGGTTACGAACGGTATGATACTATCCTAAAAAAAAAAAGCAAAAGAGGTTCAGTCAAAGGAAACTCATGAAGTTCCGATACGACGAAAACCCACCGCTAACAATTTATTCCCGATAGGTTTGACGTGCCTAAGGAAAATTCGAGGTTGCCCTTACTTCTACAAGTCTAAAGAGCTAAGGAGTAAAACAAGATCAATGGATCTACAAAGGAGATTGTCCCTAGGATCAATAGGTGTTTATCATGTCAGAATTTTAACCCCTATGATCGCTAAGTGTTTCTCGGGATAAAAGTTGTACCTTCGGATTAGCAATTCTAATGGGATGACCATGCAGGTTTTGGAGTCAATTCATTCGCTCACCACTAAGACTCTCCACTCGCACACTTCTATTCTATTGTATTTCAAATTTAGGGTTATTAGCAGACTTAAGGGAGAAGGACGGATACAAATAACTAAGTCCAGCTAAACATATGCTTTCAAGGTAAGACTGAACCGACGATGTACAGGCATTGTTTCAATTCCTAAACAGTGGAGATATAAGGATGTTAACCCCTCGTCATCCCTCGAGCCAGGAGTTGGAGTTTGTTTCTACTTTTCAAATAAACCTTGTTTTCAACCAGGGGCAGGGTAGATTTCAATTAATTCAATGGCGTATTTTGGTTGTCAAGAGAATCAGTCAATCCAAGCAAAGATTCAAGCATAAGGTTCAAGCATATCTTCTTCCTCGCGTTCATCCAAGATTGAGGAAGCAATAGAGATAACATTCACAACATCTTCTTCCTCAATATATCATTCAAGATCGAGGACATATCAAAGACGAAGCTTGCAAATCAAAATCGACATGGTAGTCATAATATTCAAAATCCAAGGACCAAAGGAGCAGTCAAAGAAAAGGAGAAAAGCGCCCGCTAAGTCAAATGGAAAATTCCATGAAAGAAAACAAAAACGACTTAGGCAAAAAAATTAGGGCATCCCGATGGATCAAAGTCAAAGGAATTGGTTCATGCAAAAATAAGGGATAAAAAAACAAAGGCGAAATACAAAGGATAATCTTGTGACTGCTAAACCATCAAAGCTTCACACCAATGCTTGGATCTTCACTAAAGGCTTCTGCTCAACTGAAACGATTCTCTTACAAACAAAGCACATTCATTGGATTAAGCGAATTCTTAGGATTTGGAGAACATCAAGGAGAAAGGGGTGGGTTAAATAAATTTCGAGTCTTATATCTGTTGTTTCTTAAACCGTGAACCAGGCCAAATTCAACATTCAAAAGTCCTAATTGAGGCAAGGTTAACTACGAAAGCATATTAAGCAGGATTTTGTTATACTGACTCCTAAAGTTTGTTAAAACTATTCCTAACCATTGCGCTTCTTCAAGCATTCTTTCTAAAATCATCCAGTCCTAATTCATAACGGACTTCGATTTCAAAACTTGCACACGCATTGCATTGGAGTTATTTTTCAAAGGGTACAACGTCATATACGAGCATACACTTAGCATTCAAGGAGATCTCGAAATTGGTTAAAGGCGATCATTTCCAATAAAGACTCTGGAATGGGGGGAACCACATCCAGGGGGTTCTCCTAAACAGGGGCAAAATTTCAAGGATCACAGGGGCATGAAATCAAACATCCTATTCACTAGGGGCATTCTTCCTGAGGTTCAATTGACTTGGGGCACACCTCGAAGCAATAACAAACAGGTGCATGTCAAACATGGGAAGAATTTAAACCAAAAGGATAGAACACTATGGATAACCCTCCATATCCTGGAGATCAAGAGCATACCCTTCAGTCTAAACGTCGAAGCATATGACAAGGTTATTTCTCAGGGGACTTCCTTCACATCTTGGAGATCATAAGCATCTTTTCCCACAAAAATATTGGGGCAATGGATATCAAATCCACAAGGCGCACAACATAAGGAAAAGGCGCTCTCGCACTCTACAACATTGAACAAATCTTTCTCCTAACTACGGTCTTCAAAATTCAAACGAAGATATTGGGAAGTCGCGCTAGCATCCAACAACCATCCAGCATTAGCAAGCTATATACGCTTATCATTGGAGCATCATGCAAAAACATATAAATCATGCATTACATACATGGGTTGATACATTACACCGTACCTTTTTAGGTAGTCTTCTTTAAGACAAATCTCACGATCCTTTCTAGGAGCCTCCTCAAGCAGTCTTATTCAAGACGAATTGTCATCCTTTCCAGGAACCTCTTCAGGTAGTCTTCTTTAAGACATTATTTTTCTAAGAACCTTTCTAGGTAGTCTTCTTTAATACAATCATCGTCATTTCCAAGAACCTTTTTCGGTAGTCTTCTGTAAGACATTCTTTGTCTAAGAACCTTTCTAGGTAGTCTGCTCTAAGACAATCATCGCCATTTCCAAGAACCTTTTTAGGTAGTCTTCTTTAAGACATTCTCTTTCTAAGAACCTTTTTAGGTAGTCCTTTCAGACATCTTTCAGCCTTTCCAGGAAGTCTTCTTTAAGACATCCCTTATCCTTTGCTAAAAAAAAACATTTTTAGTTAGTCTTCTTTAAGACAAATTTTATCCTTGCTAGGAACCTCTCCAGGTAGTCTTCTTTAAGACAAATTTTCATATCCATTCCAGAAACCTTTTTAGGTAGTCTTATGGAAGACATTACTTCGTTCCACTCGTTACATCAATCAACATATACATAAGCATAAGCATTATCCACATACATAAACATTACCAAGCTAGCATAAGCATAGGCATGGTATAGGTGCAAGCATGGAGTAAACAAGTTCAACGGGTTCAATAAGGAGATAAAATCTTGGGATTGACATCAGCATCAGCATACATACATACGCATTAGCATATGCATATCATCTAGTGCATTCAAATACTACAAAAGCCTAGTTTCCAACCCTCGTGTTGTGATTGGTGTAATTTCCGACCCACGTGTCGTGAGATCTCTAACCCTCGTGTTGTGATAGGTGTATTTTCTGACCCATGTGTCGTGAGTTTCCAACCCTCGTGTTGTGACAGGTGTGTTTTCCAACCCTCGAGTCGTGAGTTTCAAAACATATCGTTTCCTTTCCGACCCTCGAGTCATGAATATTTGGCATGCTATTTTTCTTCGACCCTCGAGTCGTGAGTCTCCAAACAAGTGAATCTTTTTCATACAGGCAAGCATGCTAGAATTATAGCAAACAATCTTCTATGCAGGTAAAGCTGTTCGAACCGGGGCAAGTGGATCCCATTGGTCCAGGTGAGCTTGCTAGGGCTATGGCAAGTGATCCTTTTGGGATTAATCAAGACTATGATAGTAAGCAGGTATGGCTAACTGCGACGACTTACTAGAGCTATAGTAAGTGGGCCACACCATCTACGATAAACTTGCTGAAACTATGATAGTGAGTAGGTATGACTAACTGCAACGACTTACTAGAACAATAGTAAGTGGGTCATACCATCTACGATAAACTCACTCAAGCTACGATAGTAAGCAGGTACGGCTAACTGCGACGACTTACTAGAACTATAGTAAGTGGGTCATACCATCTACGATAAGCTTACTCCAACTACGATAGCAAGTAGGTATGGCTAACTGCGACGACTTACCAGAGCTATGGTAAGTGGGTCATACCATCTACGATAAACTTGCTGAAACCACAATAGTAAGTAGATACGACCGACCGCGACGACTTACTAGAACTATAGTAAGTGGGCCCTACCGTCTACGATAAACTTACTCAAACTACGATGGTGAGTAGGTATACCAACCGCGACGACTTACTAGAACTATAGTAAGTGGGTTACCTACAAACTACAAACCCTTGCTAGCACCATAACAAGTTGACTATCTTCTACACAGCAAACGGCGAATCGCTATTGCTAGCTGGGTTTATTCATCACGTTAGTCCCTTGGCAGTGATCTTCTTCAAATCGTCTTGTTAATTAATATCATCTCCGACAGCAAATAGGGATTTATTTTCCCTGATCACAAGTTTTTTCAAAGGGTTCTTCAATTGGGTTTATCACGTTAGTCCCTTGGCAGTGATCTTCTTCAAAATTTCATCAATAACAAACAAGGTTCTATTTTTATTTTCCAAAGTTAATAACTTCAACTAACATCACTAACTGTCATGCATCATTCAATTGCATACCTCATTCATACATAATGCATACACATACATCGCTCTCATTTATTTTGAGAAGCTCACTGCATCATACATCGCATGCATCATAACATTGCACAAAATTCAGGTTACTTTTTAGGCCGTGCTACAACCAAAACACATCAGTTCCTTTCAAAAGCATCTGCTTCACATCCAGGAAAAAAGAGGTGTATTTACCTTGGATGGCATCTTTAAGCCCATCTCCCACGGAATTTCTTCCCAACAAGTGCAAATTTCAGGGCATTTTCAGTGTTCAATCATCTTCTACCTTTAGATCACGATAGGCAGACGTGCCTATCTGACTCTTCAGGTTTAAGAAGATTGAACAGGGGCAGCTGTCATACCCCAAAATTTGCCCATCTCACTTCATCCTCAATGACTCAAGGCTCAAGGGTTTATTCAAGCAACATTCTCCTAATCGAAGGCCTCTTAAACTAGGGTTTGCTATTTATCAAAGGAGATTGAATCTTTAAGGCCTAAAATGGATCTCAAGGTGTCTCATATGTCTCAAGGTATCTCCATGTCAATTATCAAGCTTCAATCCCAAGGATTTCTCATTCAATGGCTCATATGATCAATAATCGACTATGCTGACCTAAAAGTCAATTATAGGCAAAATACAGTCAAACTTCAATACTCTTGGTCAACATCAAGTATTTGAGGACATATCTATCATTTGATCAAAGGTTGATCATGATCCGCTAATAAAGGCTCAGAAATGAACAAAGCAAAGGTTCAAATTAAGGGTTTTTTTATAGGAAAAGTCAACTCAACTTTGACTGATCATAACTTCCACATGAAGTATCAAAAATTTCCCATCCAAAGCCTATTTTGAAGGAAATTGAATCCTCTACAACTTTGTCTCTCACAAGCCAAGTCCAGAAATGCTTAATTTGAGAGATATGGTACAAAAGATTATAGGTCCTTTTCAAAGGTCAACCAAAAATAGTTTTTTGTCAAAGGCCATATCATCAAGATAGAATCTCCAAATGAAAAATATGTTCCAAAGTGGCTTGTAGAGGACATCTTGAGGTTTCCAAAAAGTCCTAGAACTCCCTATATCTTAAAAATTGAGGGAGATATGCCTCATCAAAGTTGGTCGATTTTTGATGGAAAGTGTGAAGTAAATAAAGGTCAAAATGGATTTTCTTGCAAAAGGGCTCAACTTTTTATGACCCAATCTTGTTCCTCAAGTTATCAGGATGTTATAAAGCTGTCTGGATAGTTTGATTTGTGTTTAGTTGCAGGTTGATGAATATGCCATTATTAGGATTCATCACCTTCAAAAGGGGCTTTCTGGGTTAGAGATGACTAAATCTATTAGTCGCATTAGACAAGAGATAAAAAATTACAAGATTAAAATACACTTAATTTGCTGCCCGTAACGTTCGAATCTATCGATTAGAGCAACCAGCAATACTTCATTCAATCCGTTAACTATAATGATTAAACCTATTGATCATCGCAACTAACGGTGACATATTAAATCAAGGTTGTACGCCCAAACATTCAAAACACACTAAACCACGATACTACGGATTTTCATCCCTTCAATACTGCGATTTTCAAATCGACGATAAGGTAATTCAAAATACCTTCGAACTTCGCATTTCGAAAACTACGACAAGGTAACTCAAGATACCTTCAAACAACCAAATTAAAATCAAAGGCGTACAACCCTGTGCCCGAACTACGTTGACTCTGATTCTCCATAAGGAGATACGTAGGCACTTGGATAACCAAGGCAAGCCCCCTTCCCTAAAACCTCAATTCTTTCAAATCTCACTTTTCGCCCTTCTCATTTCATTAGCTATTAATCTCTATAATTTTTCCATAAACCTTCAACTTAGATCAAACCTTAGGAAAGGGTTGAGGGTGCCTAACACCTTTCCTCGACCTGATTATAATAACTTACCCCGAATCTCTTAACTGCGTAAGGTTTCCTATTCGCCTTGGTAGAATAGGTGGCGACTCTAAAAGCTTAATTTTAGGGCAGGTTGCTACACAATGCTTGGAAAGGTTTTGGTTTTAGAATGAATGGATTTTGAACCTCTATTTATAGGCTAAACCTCTTCCGAGACGCACGGCTACTCAACTGACAACTTCGCAGCCCATTGTAGCAACCTGCCTAAAAATTTAATGTTTTAGAGTCGCCACCTATTCTGAAGGGCGAATAGGAAACCCTATGCAGTATAGAGATCAGGGTAAGATACTATATTCAGGTCGAGGGAAGGTGTTAGCCACCCTCAACCCTTTCCTAAAGGCTAACATTCAAAGATAAAGGTTTATGGCAAGGTTTATAAAGAAAGGTGACAGAAAGTAATTACAAGGCTAATTATATTGACAGGATTAGAATTTAGAGGAAGGGGACTCGCCTTGGTTATCCAAGTGCCTACGTATCTCCTTATGGAGAATCAGAGTCAACGTAGTTCGGGGAAGGGTTGTACGCCCTTAGAATTTGAATTGAAGGTGTTTGAATTTGTTTTGAAGGCTTTTTGAATGGCCTATCGTAGTTTTGAATAAGGATGAAAATCCGTAGTTTGATTTGAAGTGTTTTGAATGTTTTAGATTTGGGCGTACAACCCTGATTTGATTTAGCACTATTAACCGCAACGATCAATAGATTCAATCGCCATAGTTAACAGATTTGAAGTTGTATCGTTACCAATTTTAATCAAATGATCTGATTATTACTAATAACGAATTAGGATATTTTTATAATTAATTTGTATCATTACCCCTCGTAATCGATTGATTCGATTAAAAAGAATAGCGAATTAGAATAAGGAAAATAGAAAGATTAATCATCGCGACTAATAAGATAGTCGAAACCATTTAATCAAATAGAAATTAATTTTATTTTAATTAAATAATCATTTTAATTAAAATTATCATTGACCATAGCGATTAATTGATTTAATCGGAACGAACAACGAATTGAAATTTTAATATAAATATTATATACTAATTTATTTTAAAAAAACAATTATTAGTATATACATAATATATTAAAAAGCATTTTAATTTAAAAAAATAAATAATTAAAATTATTTAGTTTATTAAGGTTTGGATTCAGTA
Organism: Vicia villosa; assembly: GCF_029867415.1. Taxonomy (NCBI): domain Eukaryota; kingdom Viridiplantae; phylum Streptophyta; class Magnoliopsida; order Fabales; family Fabaceae; genus Vicia; species Vicia villosa. The sequence goes on from NC_081186.1 coordinate 34,277,748, forward strand.
TGGTTGTTAGTATGGAACATGGTATGGGGGACAAGTTCTGGACATTGGATTTGGCTGAGTGGAGAACCAAAGGTAAGATCATGAGGGTTCATGGTATGCCCTAACGCAGGGTGCATGCACTGGATCCTTAAACAGGTATTTCATAAAAAATATATGGGAGCGAGGGATCGAACCCTCGTCCCTTCGCTCACTCACTCTCCCCTTTGCCAGTTCATCCAAGCGCACCATTCGTTATATGTATGCGCTCATTATATTATAAAAAAGACCATGATCATAAACTTATAAAACGCGCGCGCAGTTCAAATGAACCAACGACAGAACAACACATCATCATCCTCTCCATTTAACCTGTAATTTTCAGAACAAGTAGCTACGAAATAGCTACAGTTTTCTTTGTAGCAAACAAAACCTGGAAAACAGCGAATTGGGCCTGCACGTATATAAATCTTTCGCACCACCTGAAATCTTTTCATTTAAACCATGCGAACTCAGCCATGTATTCAATTCCCCTCAATCTTAATCCTAATTAAAACCCCCAAACTAAAACCCTAGAACTCGAATAGGGCTCTAATGGCAAAACGTATTTAAGGCACGCAAACATCAAGCAATCAATCCAGAATCGTTCGGAACACACATATAAACCACAATATGCAAATAAATTGTAATGAAGATGCATAAATTATTGGAATCAGGTTCAACTCATTAGCGACTTACCTGGGCTTATATGGAGGTGTTCTGGGGGTGTTGAAGCAGCGTATTGATCCAGACACGTTCCAAATCCTTCAGTGAGTCCTTTGCAATCTTCAATTTTTGTTAAAAGCCTCACAATTGCCAAAACCGAATTGGAGTTTCTTTGGTGATTTTTTGTTCTTGCAAGTGTGCCCTCTCTCCAATCTTTCGTCCCCTAATCCTATGCTTTAGGTTCAGTACTTATAGGGGAATGAATTAGGTTTAGAAAAGAGCCCAAAGAATCCTTGAATCCAATCTTGCCATTTGAGAAAAATTGATTTTATTTCTTGAATAGAAACTTTCTTTTTTTGCCAAAGTTTGTGTTGATCTTTCTCCAATTAATATCCCACGAAATTATATTACATTTAGTCATAAATATTGATTGGAATCAATCAAAATATCTCCTTTACCAAAATATTTGATTTTTACGTTAATTAAATCATTAAAATGAAATAAAAAATCATATTAAATCACATATAATGCTAAATTTCGTGGAAAATGATTTTGGGCTAGGTAATGTCTTGTGGACCAAGATTGCATCAAAAAACCATAGGCCCATTTGCAAAGTTTCTCAGTTTGAACCTTCATTTTTTCACACATTGCCTCCAAAAATCACCCGACTTTGATCAATCATATCTCACTCAATTTTTAAGCTATGAGGGAGTTCTAAGACTTTTTGGAAACCTCAAGAGGTCCTCTATAAGCCACTTTGGAATATATTTTTCATTTGGAGCATTTATCTTGATCATATCCTCTTTGACAAAAAACTGCTTTTGGAGGATGCTTGAAAATGACCTGTAATCTTTTGCATTGTATCTCTCAAATGAATCATTTCTAGCCCTGGCTTGTGAGAGACAAAGTTGTAGGGAGTCCAATTTCCTTCAAAATAGGCTTTGAGTGGGGAATTTTTGATGTTCCATGTGAAAGTTATGCCCAGTCAAAGTTGGGTTGACTTTCTCCTAAGAAACCCTAATTTGAACCTTTTTGTATTTGTTCATCTCTGAGTTTCTATTAGTGGAATCATGATCATTCTTTGATCAAATGATGGTTATGCACCTCTATACTTGATGTCTGACCAATGATCGTAGGTTTGAATCATGCTTTGATTGTAGTTGGCCTTCAGGTTTGAACCAGTTGACTGTGGATCTTGGGATTATTTGAGCAAAGCTTTGGAATTGAATCTTGAACCTTGAATCATTGTAAATGGAATATGGAAGGCAAATTTTGGCGTATGACACCCATCAGCAAAGCTGATACATTTCAACTTCTTAATTTCCCTCTCTTACAAATAATCATCAATTACCTCTAATCATTTTCCTTCCAGATGTTCCAACTTAACTACCAATCAAGTCCTAATTTCAAGTCACCTTCGATTCGGAAAACAACAACTCCAACAACGCTTGCACGGTTGCCAACAACAGCCTACTGAATCAATCGTCTTACGACTGAAACACAACCGAGAAGCGAAGCTTCTCCCCCACCTGTTTCAGTCCAACACCTACAACAAAACAAACAAGTACCGACAGTGATTCACGCACATGCCGTGTACCAAGTGATAAAACGCCGACAGTATACAACTGTCGCGCAACTCAACTGACTAGACAATTGGCCGGACGGACCGACCTACTCTGATACCACTATTGTAACACCCTTCTAAAAACCCCCGCGAAAAATATAATAAAGATCAGAGTAATTATACAACAAGGATGTTATTTTATTAGAATGATCCAAAAATATCAAAACACATGTTCAGCACAGCGAAAGCTCATTCAACAATGTTATAAAACATCTCTAATAAAATCAACGGTACATAAACCAATTATGGAAAAACAATGTATCACAAGCAACTCTAAGACTATCGTCCCCCAGTGTTACAAGATCAGAGCATGACCGACACGACCCAACATAACCGGATAAACTCAACGAGTCATCCTCACTGATCGCTTAGGCCGCTACTTCAATCTGAAATCATCAAAGTAAGGGTGAGACTACATCATAATTAAATAGCATTATAAATCATCAGATATAGAATTTCATAAGCAATTATCCACCCTACTTAGCATATTCAGATTTATAAATTCATACCAATCACAAGCATAAGTCAAAAATATGCACCAATAACACCACACAATCATAACACTGGATTTCATCCTAACATGTCACAATTTATACAAAGACCATGCAGACTCTTATGCATGTGGTACCATACATGGGTTAAACCCATCCAACTGATCTTTTTCATCACCAAGATACAGTCCAACCAGCACAAATTCCTCACAATGGGAATTATGCCCACCATTTTGATCCACTTTCATCACCGGGATCCATCACCAAAATGCGTATGAATGAATGCACACAGATGACATACTTACAACATCACCAATCTGATGAACAACATCGTCTCACATAACTCAACATAGTTATCACCAATAAGTATGTACATGTTTTAGCATTCATACAATATATCATACGCATACATGTAAGACATCACCCAATAAATATTATAAACACGATACAAAACTCGGACCTTACGTCCATATAATCTATTCATCGTATATAATTCACACCTTATATAACGTCAAATCACAGTTATATCATTACAACATCACCACATTGTCACATTAACCAAATCATGCACACAATGTACAAAACACGCCATAAACGAAATAAATCAAGATTTTCAAAATAAAATAAAGTTATTGTTGTTTTCTTTACTTTATATCATAGATTATTTAATTTAAGAAACAACATCCAAAACGGCGTCTAAAACGGACTTACGGTTCAAAAATTAGAAGCTTTTAAAGTTAGAATAGTTTTCAAAACGTGCTGCTGGAAATTGGTACTGGAACCCGGTTCGTCCCACATGGGAACCGGTTCCTGGACCCAAAAATGCTATTTTTAACGTTCTAACACAGTGGAACCCGGTTCCTCCCACATGGGAACCGGTTCCCACGAACCCAGAAGCTGAAAAACATGATTTTTAAGGCTTTTATGCATCCCAAACACATACCAACTCATACCATTACGAAATTGATCACCAATAACATCAAAATACTCCAAATACATGATTCTAATGCACAAACAACATACCATAACACCATGTAACAATACTACATCATCAATTGCAGTCAATTCATCAAATCATACATGTCGGTGTTGGTATTTCACAAAACCTAACATCCCAAATAGAGATTCTAATTCCTTAATTCAATCCTATCATCATCAAAATCATAATACCATATAATTAGAGTAATCACCCCTTACCTGGAATTAGGTTCTTGATTCTCTCTGAGCTTTGGGGTTTTCCTCCTCCTTGCTCCTCTTCTCTTCTCACGATGAACGTTTCTCCCAATTCTGTCTCTATTCCTCTTTCTCTTCTTTTGCCCTTGCTCTTTCACGTGTTCTTCCTTTTTCTCCCCAATTGGTTCTTTTCTTATTTTATGAAAATAAAATAAAAATGAATATAACTTAGTAAAAGGCCTAACCAATTAGCACCCCTCTTTTACTAACATCACACTACAAGCCCAAAAGCTCTTATTCCATCATTCTCCAATTAAATTCAAATAAAATATTGAAATTCTAATTATTTAATTTAAATCCAAATCAATTAATAAACTGAAATTATGGGGTGTTACAACTCTCCCCCACTAAAAGAGTTTTCGTCCTCGAAAACATACTTCTAGTGAAAAGTTCCAGATAGGAGTCCTTCATCTGACTCTTCCGTTCTCAGTTAACACTTTCTTAGTCGAACCTCAAAATTCATCTGACATAACCAAGATAAGCATGCCTCATGCATTCAATCTCAGCTCTTACGTCGCATTTGACCATCCCAAGGTGTACCACTCGCCATATCTCCCAAGGTTAACGACAATGGAGTGTCAAGGTGCGACTCATATAATACGCCCAATAACTAAGTAATATAATTACACAACCATGGTATGACCACACCCGATCAACACTGCAGTAAAGTATTCCATCTACCGAACGTACCACCCTTAGACTCACTTTTCCATATGAGCGATGAAATAACACTTACACTTTTCACCAACTGCTTCCTTCCAGAGCTCGATAATAACATTCCTATACCATTGAATTTCAACTATCTGACTCCTCTCAATTCATACCAGAAATTATCTAACATGTTACATTCCGGTTTTTCTGCATTATTTGATTACTCATTACAATCATCATTACTAATTAGATTTCTCAGTTTTATCCAATTCCAACTCTCTTTACTCATTCATTCCAGAATCCTTCTTTATCATACATGGTACTAATCTACCGTTTAGCAACACTTTCTCGCACTCAAAAACAAAGTCCTGATTTACTTCCTCTATTTAAACATTCTAACCATCAGAACGAGTACACACAAGTAATTATAATCACACTCATCAGCCTTAATATACCATTGCTTACAAAATAGCTCAAACTGAGTCCCGCTCTTCTCTAAGAATTAAATCAACTTCGTCCTTCATAGAGTATAATTCCTCATTATATCGGGAAATCTACAATAACACCTTACAACAGTACAAAATTATTATAGCATCATATAGTATCAACGCATCGCCTTAACTTCGCTGAATACATACTTGTTAACTAAGCACATCCACAATCACATACTCATCATCTCCGCAATTATTTTAAAAGAGTACTATTTCTCCGAAATGACATCCTTTCATCCACTAGATTATAAATCCAACATATAGATCAATACATATCCTCTATGTAGGCTCCTGACATATTAATTCGTCACTGCCCACGAGTAATACTCATAACACTACTACACATCACACTTTCGTTGCGCGATTCTGATTACCCGTCTTAAGTCACCGTCCAATATATTGCACTCTTTCCTATTCACTTCTTCATAAGTCCACACAGCATGGTGAGTGATTATGCTCACGGTTTAATATTCATCGCAACTTAAACCATTAAGGTAACAAACAAGCTCATCCCATATATATGATTCCGTTTACTATCAACAAGAGATTAAGGGTGATCAAGTCCTCAATTTGTCAATAGATAGCCGACAACCATATTTAAGCATAAACTGTCATTACTACATAATAGTGTCCTTTCTGAGTTTGCACCCAAACTCATTAACATCGTCATAGTCCAGTAGTTCACTCTGAGTCTTTAAAACTTGCACACTTCTCTCTCATTGGATCTTGTCAGTGAGATACCAACATCCAAACATTTTACACAATCCACTTCATAGTCACTTATATACTCGTACATTACTATTTATCGCGTTCCAAATCAAAATCCTCATCTTAGCAAAAGACCGCGACAACATTCATACTCCTAGTTTCACTCTAAATCCCATGACATTTTTCGCGTCCAAGTATCATTCCACTCGGAATCTTAACCAAGTCTTCCTCACATCAATAGGTGTCAAAAATTCTCTACAATTCTTTTTCTTTTATACATGTCGTTGCTTTGGCATCATAAATACGACTTCAATCATTCTAAAGTTCATTTCACCATTACTACTAATTCACGCCTCACTAAAATCCATCGGAACTCAAATCATATTTATTATCGAACATCTCATCAACTTATTCCTCAACAACATATTCTACTCAATTTTGTTTCAAACAATCACGGTAGTAGGCATTCCTATTCAACAAGTTTTGCGCTTCCTTAACCGACTTCAGAATATCTCCTCATGGGATCAAAAGTTATGGGTTTTTAAAGTAAAAACAATTTTCCAAAAACACACAGCAGAACCCGGTTCCTCCCACACAGGAACTGGTTCCTGGCTGCTTCCCACAACTCGTCTCTGATTTTTACTATGGGGAACCGGGTTGTCCCTATCTGGGAACCGATTCCCAGCAACCCAGAATTTCCACGCCTCTGTTTTTATAATGGGAACACATTTCAAACAAGTTTAAAACATCAAATAACAACATATATCATGGTTATTAAGTCAGCTTCACAATGCCCCAAACGACACTTAAATCAGACACTCGGATCTCAAGATATGAATTTTCCAATCGTTGTCCGAAATTGCAACACTGACGCCATGCAGCGACACCTTAAATGATATTTCCAAAACTCCTCAAATGGTACACTTAATTCTTAAAATTGCTTCTCAACAAACCTTTTAATTATTCCTTCAATCCGTTCAACTTTGACACTGACATCCCGAGCCGAACCAACAAACAAGTCTAGTTCTAAGAGCACGCGTAACCGCAACTTCACCTCTTTCTAACATCATCCTGTCACAATTAAATATGTTACAGCTGCTTCAACCATTTTTATAATAAAGTTCATCTCTTTAGCTTTCCGACGCTTCAAACGGAACTCAAATCGGATGTCCAGAACTCCAATTATGAATTTTCGAAGTTCTGTAGCTATTCAGCAATTTCCTGCGTTTTGCTTACAAAAATTTCACTCCAAAACTCATTCTCTTCAACTCGGTCACATTCCAAACAGCCCCTTATCATATCTCTTCACTTCCAAACATTCTTATAACTTAAGCAACACATCCCATTGCCGAAGTGCGATTTCTGAAACATACGACAACAATCCTCTCTGCAAACTTGCAGCTAAACCTCTTCTGAGACGCACGGCTACTCAACTGACAACTTCGCAGCCCATCAGCAAAGCTGATACATTTCAACTTCTTAATTTCTCTCTCTTACAAATAATCATCAATTACCTCTAATCATTTTCCTTCCAGATGTTCCAACTTAACTACCAATCAAGTCCTAATTTCAAGTCACCTTCGATTCGGAAAACAACAACTCCAACAACGCTTGCACGGTTGCCAACAACAGCCTACTGAATCAATCGTCTTACAACTGAAACACAACCGAGAAGCGAAGCTTCTCCCCCACCTGTTTCAATCCAACACCTACAACAAAATAAACAAGTACCGACATTGATTCACTCACATGCCGTGTACCAAGTGATAAAACGCCGACAGTATACAACTGTCGCGCAACTCAACTGACTAGACAATTGGCCGGACGGACCGACCTTCTCTGATACCACTATTGTAACACCCTTCTAAAAACCCCCGCGAAAAATATAATAAAGATCAGAGTAATTATACAACAAGGATGTTACAATTAATAAAATAAATAAAATACCAAGTCGTTTGTCATGCTTTATTAGAATGATCCAAAAATATCAAAACAAATGTTCAACACAGCGAAAGCTCATTCAACAATGTTATAAAACATCTCTAATAAAATCAACGGTACATAAACCAATAATGGAAAAACAGTGTATCACAAGCAACTCTAAGACTATCGTCCCCTAGTGTTACAAGATCAGAGCATGACCGACACGACCCAACATAACCGGATAAACTCTACGAGTCATCCTCACCGATCGCTTAGGGCGCTACTTCAATCTGAAATCATCAAAGTATGGGTGAGACTACATCATAATTAAATAGCATTATAAATCATCAGATATTGAATTTCATAAGCAATTATCCACCCTACTTAGCATATTCAGATTTATCAATTCACATCACTCACAAGCATAAGTCAAAAATATGCACCAATAACACCACACAATCATAACACTGGATTTCATCCTAACATGTCACAATTTATACAAATACCATGCAGACTCTTATGCATGTGGTACCATACATGGGTTAAACCCATCCAACTGATCTTTTTCATCACCAAGATACAGTCCAACCAGCACAAATTCCTCACAATGGGAATTATGCCCACCATTTTGATCCACTTTCATCACCGGGATCCATCACCAAAATGCGTATGAATGAATGCACACAGATGACATACTTACAACATCACCAATCTGATGAACAACATCGTCTCACATAACTCAACATAGTTATCACCAATAAGTATGTACATGTTTTAGCATTCATACAATATATCACACGCATACATGTAAGACATCACCCAATAAATATTATAAACACGATACAAAACTCGGACCTTACGTCCATATAATCTATTCATCATATATAATTCACACCTCATATAACGTCAAATCACAGTTATATCATTACAACATCACCACATTGTCACATTAACCAAATCATGCACACAATGTACAAAACACGCCATAAACGAAATAAATCAAGATTTTCAAAATAAAATCAAGTTATTGTTGTTTTCTTTACTTTAAATCGTAGATTATTTAATTTAAGAAACAACGTCCAAAACGGCGTCTAAAACGGACTTACGGTTCAAAAATTAGAAGCTTTTAAAGTTAGAATAGTTTTCAAAACGTGCTGCTGGAAATTGTTACTGGAACCCGGTTCGTCCCACATGGGAACCGGTTCCTGGACCCAAAAATGCTATTTTTAACGTTCTAACACAGTGGAACCCGGTTCCTCCCACATGGGAACCGGTTCCCACGAACCCAGAAGCTGAAAAACATGATTTTTAAGGCTTTTATGCATCCCAAACACATACCAACTCATACCATTACGAAATTGATCACCAATAACATCAAAATACTCCAAATACATGATTATAATGCACAAACAACATACCATAACACCATGTAACAATACTACATCATCAATTGCAGTCAATTCATCAAATCTTACATGTCGGTGTTGGTATTTCACAAAACCTAACATTCCAAATAGAGATTCTAATTCCTTAATTCAATCCTATCATCATCAAAATCATAATACCATATAATTAGAGTAATCACCCCTTACCTGGAATTAGGTTCTTGATTCTCTCTGAGCTTTGGGGTTTTCCTCCTCCTTGCTCCTCTTCTCTTCTCACGATGAATGTTTCTCCCAATTCTGTCTCTATTCCTCTTTCTCTTCTTTTGCCCTTGCTCTTTCACGTGTTCTTCCTTTTTCTCCCCAATTGGTTCTTTTCTTATTTTATGAAAATAAAATAAAAATGAATATAACTTAGTAAAAGGCCTAACCAATTAGCACCCCTCTTTTACTAACATCACACTACAAGCCCAAAAGCTCTTATTCCATCGTTCTCCAATTAAATTCAAATAAAATACTAAAATTCCAATTATTTAATTTAAATCCAAATCAATTAATAAGCTGAAATTATGGGGTGTTACAACTGTAGTATGAATGAATGCATTGAATGGATGTCATTCATGAGGTATGCACATGGATGTGATGTGAAAGCCAATTGGGTAATAAATAAGTGGGAAAATTTTGGGGTGCAACAGCTGCCCCTATTCAATCTTCTTGAACCTGAATGTACGAACGACACAAGTTCTGGACATGAGAGGTGTAAGTGGATTGAATACCCAAAAGTACCATCAAAATTTGCATCATATGGTAAAGCAAAGAGTGTTGAATGTTATCAAGAGATACCAGCCAAAGGCGGACCAAACAAATTGCTAACCTTAGTTAGGCTTGAAAAAGGGACACAACCGTAGAGTGGCTCAACAAGGAAGAAACCATCCGTAGAGGAATCTACCATATTGCTAACCTTAGTTAGACTTTGAAAAAGAGACACAACCGTGGCGTGGCTCGACAAGGAAAAAACCATTCGTAGATGAATCTACCAAACTGCTAACCTTAGTTAGACTTTGACAAAGAAGACACAACCGTAGCGTGGCTCCACAAGGAAGAAACCATCCGTAGATGAATCTACCAAACTGCTAACCTTAGTTAGACTTTGAAAAAGAAGACACAACCGTAGCGTGGCTCCACAAGGAAGAAACCATCCGTAGACGACTCCACCAAATTGCTAACCTTAGTTAGACTTTGAAAAAAAGACACAACCGTAGCGTGGCTCCACAAGGAAGAAACCATCCGTATACGACTCCACCAAATTGCTAACCTTAGTTAGACTTTGAAAAAGGAGACACAACCGTAGTGTGGCTCCACAAGAAAGAAACCATCCGTAGACGACTCTACCAAATTGCTAACCTTAGTTAGAATTTGAAAAAGAGACACAACCGTAGCGTGGCTCCATAAGGAAGAGACCATCCGTAGACGACTCTACCAAATTGCTAACCTTAGTTAGACTTTGAAAAAGAGACACAACCATAGGACGACTCCAAAAGGAAGAAACCAACCGTAGGAGAATCTACCAAACTGCTAACCTTAGTTAGACTTCAAAGAGAGACACAGCCGTAGGGTAACTCAACAAGGATGAAACCAGCCGTAGGGGAATCCGATCCTAAATGCTAACCCTAGTTAGACTTGAAAAGAGACGTAGCTGTAGGAAGACTCCAAAAGGAAGAAACCAGCCGTAGGGGAATCTACCAAATTGCTAACCTTAGTTAGACTTGAAAAGAGACACAGCCGAAGGGTGACTATAGATCTGAAAAGGTATGCCAATAATCATTGGACTTTACTAAGACGCGCCCATAATCACGGGACATTGGAAGAGATGCCAATAATCATTGGACTTGACTGAAGAAGATTAGTAACGACTAGACTCTACTGGGGATGTTTATGAACACTGGATTGAAAGCGATGCCAATAACTATTGGGCTTGATTGAGAAAAGATTAGTAACGACTAGACTATATTAAGGAGTACCAATAAACACTGGACTTTCAAGAAAGCATATATGCTTGCGGAGTGCAAGAACTACATGAATCCCACAGGCCAAAGACGGGGTGGAACTCTTCAAGAGTGGAAATCATTCGAATTGCCACACACCAAGTATGGTTATCCAAATGATCGAGATATGAGATATTACCCTCACTTCAATTGTACTCGGCAAACGGGAAAATAACAACGGAGACTAATGACCACTAGACTCGACCAGAAGACGTCAGTAAACACTAAATTTTTTTTGAGATATTGATGCTTGCGAAGCATAAGAATTACATGGGTCCCTCAGGCCAACAGGCGGGTGTAACTCTTCAAGAGTAGCCTTCGTTCGAGCTGCCACACCCCAAGTATGATTACCGAAATGGTTGAAAAATGAGATGGGTTGAATGCCCATCCTCATTCGCACTCTAAAAATGCATGCAGCATACGGGAAAATAACCAAGGCAAACTTGCAAGAAGCAAGAGATATCCCTTATGCAAAAGGCAGTAAGGGGACTCACAAAAGGTGAGTACAAAGAGATGACTGGTGACGACCAGACTCTATTAGATAATGCCAGTAAACACTGGGCTTTGAAGAAGATAATGTTACTTACGGGACATAAGAACTACATGGTTCCCTCAGGCCAAAAGGCAGGGTGTAATTCTACCAGAGTGACAATCACTTGAATTGCCACACACAAAGTATGGGTTATCCAGACAATTGAACTCACCAAACGGGAAATAACCATAAAGACAACGATCTTGATGAAGAAAGACTTTGTATCCAATCCACACTTGAGGGAGGAAGTGAGACTTCTTTTGAGAATATATTACCTTGTGCTTTTGGAGCACACACAAACTTGGCTTATGCATTGATGCATGTTTGAATTTTTTGGCATAATGCTCCATATTCATGGAAATGCTACGCTTTTTGCAGATGCAATATGAATGCAATCATTACTATATGCAGAGATAACGAGGGCCCTTTAGAGAATATTCCATTGACTTATCGATTGAACTTCGTATCTGACCTCGGGAGAGGTAAACACCAAGGAGAATCCCCTTAGTGTTAAGAACTCTGTGGGGATGTCAACGGTCATTGGACTTCAACTTGCAAGATATACTTCTTCGTTAACTTGAAGAATAACTTCTGACTTCTCACCATGTGCCATAGCTCGGAGAATTTTTAGCTTGAGGAAATTCCCTCAATTTACCATGTTGGGGATGAGAACCACGGATAAGGAACCCTTTCTAGGATGATTGGAACAACTCCGAGGAGAAATAAACTCCTATACTTGGGGAGAGAATGAATTCTCAGGATAAATAAACTCCTATGTGTAACACCCTTCTAAACCCCCGCGGAAAATAGAATAATAATCAGAGTAAACATGAAATACAAGGATGTCACAACTTCTTTAACAGAAAAATACCATAGTCATTTGTCATGCTACACGAGGAACCACTTAACATAATTACAATTCATGTTCAACACAGCGGACAATAATCCATAACATTGCATATTCATTATCCATGCAAGTTATTCTAAAACAATCATAAAACAACAAGACCGACATAATAATTCGTCTCTAAACTATCGTTCCCCAGTGTTACAATCAGAGCATGACTCGACACGAACTACGGGCTAGCTTACAAGCTATCTTCACCCAATCAAGACGCCGCTACACCCTTAATCTGAAATCATCAAAGTAAGGGTGAGTTTCATTCGAATTAATAAGAATTATGCAATCATAAGCAATAAAATCTCATAGTAATTATCATCCACTCAATCATACATATAATCGGAATTATTACAACAAGCAAGCATCATCCAACAATATTGGCCATCGGCCCACAACTCATCAATTTCATCAAGGATCAAGTCATATTAACAACATCTTTTTAATACATCAACCATGTAAAAACACACCAATGCATAACACTGGATCTCATCCAATCATGTTATAACCAATGCATATGATTCGACTGACACTATGCATGTGGTACCAAAAATTCGTGAATCATATCACAGGACTTCTCTCTTTGATACTGCCCTCTAGTCGCTCACACCCCACATGGGCACACGACTACTGCCTCATCGCTCACACCCCACATGGGCACACGATGACTTCCCGCTAATCTCCGCACAATGGGAATTAGCCTTCCAATGCAAATGATTTATGAATAATGCACACATGACACATACTTACATCTTTATACATCATCATCATTCCGATTCTTAACATCGCTTATCACCTCTTACCAATAAGGTCACAACAAGTATGTACATGTATAAGCATCATTCAATCATTCACATCCATACATCACATCATCACAATTAACATACACATCATATTAATGTTAATTGCCACCATAACCAACATTTTAATATTAACAATATATTAATATTCACAATCACCAATCATCATCATCATACTTCGTACATCTATCATCATTACACACCACGTATTAATTATATAAGACAACTCAACAGTAAGTCACACAGCATGTATCATTTACGACATGTTATACACCAACATCATTCATTGGATATTATAATCCCATCACCAACATAAATACATGCATCAATAGTCATATGAATAAGCACATATACGTATACCATGTTTCAATCATCAATAATTAATTTGAGTTCTTAAAGTAAAGTCGGCTACTGACCATTTATCAATTCATCAGTTAAATCATCTCATTAGCTTCGCAACGCCCAAAACGGCACATAAATCGGATACTCAAATCAAAAGTTATGAGTTTTCAAAGATAAAACATTTTTAGAAAAATGCTGCAGGAACCGGGTTGTCCCTACATGGGAACCGGTTCCTGGCAGTCTCCAGAATCACGCCTCGGATTTTTACTATGGGGAACCGGGTTGTCCCTACATGGGAACCGGTTCCCAGCTGCCCAGAATCCATACTTCTTTGTTTTTACAAGGGGGAACCGGTTCGTCCCATACGGGAACCGGTTCCTACGTACCTGCACAGCAAAATTCACTATTTTGACAGCATTTCCCTATCCCATTTTCCCCAATTTCAGGTATATAGAACATATGACACATATAACATCAATTTTCATATAAACACATAATTCAGACAAATTTTATACAAGTATTAACAACACATAACTTGAGCATCAACAGAATCATGTAGTTCATACCAATTCATCAAAACCTAACAAAGTCCCAAACCCGACACGTACGATTGAACTAGACAACAATCCTAATCAATCATACTACCTATAATCACATAAGGAATACTAACCCGAAGAATCCCCCCTTACCTCAGAGTCGAATCTTCGAAGATCTTCTTCCCCTTTGGCTCTTCTCACTTCACGTGTTCTCCCTTTGTCAGAGTCTGTCTCCTTTCCTCTCCTCTTTTCCCAATTCCTTTATTTTATGAAAAATAAAATAAAATATTATAATGGGCTTGCTTAGTCAACACCCCCTCTTCTGCTAATCACCACTCTAGGCCCAATGCCAATAACTCATCATTTTCCATATAATTCAACCAAATACTAAATTATCTCTAATTAATAATTTAATTTCCAATTAAATTAAAATTATAAAATATGGGGTGTTACAACTCTCCCCCACTAAAATAGTTTTCGTCCTCGAAAACATACTTCTAGTGAATAGTTCCAAATAGGAGTCCTCCATCTGACCTTCCTGTTCTCAGTTAACACTTTCTTAGTCGAACCTCCAAGTTCATCTGACATAACCAACATAAGCATACCTCATGCATTCAATATCAGCTCTTACGTTGCTTTTGACCATCCCTAGATGTACCACTCGCTATAATTCCAACGGCTAACCACAATGAAACTTCGAGGTGTGATCCATACAATACACTCAATAACTGAATAATACAATTACACAATCCATGGTATGATCACAACTGATCAACACTGTAGTAATGGATTCCATTTACCCATGTACTAACCTTAGGCACACTCTTCCAATTGAGCGATAAAGTAATACTTACACTCTTTACCAACTGCTTCCTTCAAGAACTCAATACTCATATTCCTATACCATTGAATTCCAATTGTCTGGCTCCTCTTAGGTCACACCAGAATTACCCAACACGCTACATTCTGCTTTTGCTGCACTATCCTGATTACTCATTGCAACCATCATTATCAATTAGACTTCTAGGTTATACCCAACTCTGGCCCTCTTTACTCATTCGTTCAAGAATCATTCTTTACCATCCATGGTTCTAACTCACCACTCGTCAATACTTACTCGCACTCAAAAACAAATTCCTGATTTACTTCATCTATTAAACATTCCAACTATGGAAATGAGTGCACATCAGTAGTTATAATTACATAGCTCATCATCCTCAATATACCATTGCTTACAAGATAGCTCAACAGAGTCCCACTCTTCACTAAGAATGAAATCCACTTCGTCCTTCGTAGAGTATAATCCTTCATTTCAATTAGAAATCCACACAATACCTTACAACATCACAAGATTATTATAGCATCATGTAATATCAATTCTTCTTCTTAACTTCTCCGAATACCTACTCGTTAACTACGTACAACCGTAAAAGGATATCCATCATCTCGGCAATTATTCAAAAGGTCATAATCCTTTGGCACGACATCCTTACTTCCACGAGATTCTAAACCCAACATATAGATAAACACATATTCCCCATGTAGGACCCCGACATATTAATTCTCACTGCTCACGAGTAGCACTCATAACACCACTTTACATCATACTTTCGCTGTACGACTACGACTACTCGTCTCAAGTCACCGTCCAATACTTTGCACTCCTTCATAATCACTTCCTCATAAGTTCCCACAATATGGTGAGTGGTCATTCTCACATCTCAGCATTCATCACATCTTATACCATTAAGGTAACAAGCAACCTTATACCATCTATATGATTCCGCCTATTATCAACAAGAGATTAAGGGTGATCAAGTCCTCAATTTGTCAATAGGTAGCCGACAATCATATTTAAGCATAAACCGTTGTTACTACATAATAGTGTCTTTTCCGAGTTTGCACCCAAACTCATTAAAATTGTCATAGTCTAATAATTCTCTATGGTTTCCTTCTTCTAGAATATTCCTTTTCAGCTCGGTAACATCTGGAACACAACTGCGACTTCTAGACCTCATTACACCATCCTCGTCAATTCTGAATTCACCGTCTTTACCTTGGCAATTCAAGGTCGACTTATCGATCAACTCAACATCAGCTTTCTGACTTTCTCTAATCTCGTCAAGAATATCATTAGTCAGTCTCAGCATACCCAATCCAACATTAGTAGGAGCACCTTCACATACCAAACTTAATTCTCTGAATTGTTCAATTAAATCCAACTCTTTCACCATCAGCATCGACATTTTTAGGGGCAATCTTGAACCATACCAATAATGTTACCGCAACTTCAAACAAAACCATGGCTGCCAATTCTAAATCATGAGTCAGATAATTCCTTTCCTGCGCTTTCAATCGTCCCGACGCATAAGTTACGACTTACTGGTTTTACATCAATACACCATCCAAACCCATCAACGACGCATCACAATATACCACAAATGGTTCCAAAGTCTATGTTGCTTTTTTTTCTACTGATTCCCTCATCACTCAAATCCATTAATACTTAAATCATCCTGATCATCTTATTCATCAACGACATATTCTACTCGACTTCGTTCCGAGCAATCGCGGTAATAGGCATTCTTATTCAACACTTGTTCATGCTTCTTTAACCGACATCATCATATCTCCTCTTAGGATCTGTCTATGGTATTTATAACTCTTCCACAATGTAGAACATAATCTCTCCTCTTCGTGGATTCAAACGGTACATTAATCTGACACTCAGAGCTCAAGACATGAATGTTTCCAATCGTTATCCAAGATACAATACCGACACCATGCAACAAAACCCTATACGACATCTCCAAAACTTCTCAATTGGCACATTTAATCTCTAAGATTGCTTCTCAACAAGCCTCCTCATTATTCCTTTATTCTGTTTAACTCTGACACTGACATCCCATGCCGCACCAACGAACAATCTAGTTCTAAGGACAAGTGTAACCGTACTTCACCTCTTTCCAACAGCACCCGGTCACAATTAAATATTGTTACAGCTGCTGCAACCATTTTTATAACAAACTCCATCTCTTTAGCTTTCCGACGCTTCAAACGGAACTCAAATCGGATGTCCAGGACTCCAGTTATGAATTTTCAAAGTTTCATAACGATTCAGCAATCTTCCTGCGATTTGCTTATGGAAATTCTGCTCCAAAACTCATCCTTTCCAAATTAATCTCATTATTAACATTATCTCATCACATCTCTTCGCTTCCAAACTTCTTATAACTTAAACAACACGTTTCATCGCTGAAACTCGATTTCTACAACATCCTGAAACCAAATTCATGTACGCCATCATCAACCTTCTTATCCTTGAGATCACACTCGTCTCTTTGCATTACTCGCACTTCGAAACTTTCTCAACAATATCGATAACCTCTACTATCATCTCAATTACTTACTAGTAATCCTACGACAAGGTCTACGTCAATACTTTCTTTAATCACTACTCCGACAGCGACCTTTCACATAGGCTACTCACACGACAACATCACAGTACGTCAGTAGCACTTGAAGCATCACAACTTCGAAATTCCATTTCTCAGAAATAACCATCATCTACTCCGAGACACTCCAACTGAATAACGACCACAGTCTTCAGCCCAAGTCACCTTCACTTCAGAAAACAATAAGTCTACACTCTTGTACTGCTGCCCTACGCATCACTCTAACATCTTGCATCTGAGACATATCCGAGAAGCATAGCTTCTCCCCCACTAGTCTCAATCCCACTTCTACAGGCAAACAGTTAGAACACACTGAGTACTGACAGTGTTTCACACACATGTCGCATACCGAAAGGACATTAACAACAAGACTCTGGTCACAAGGACCGACTATGCTCTGATACCACTATTGTAACACCCTTCTAAACCCCCGCGGAAAATAGAATAATAATCAGAGTAAACATGAAATACAAGGATGTCACAACTTCTTTAACAGAAAAATACCATAGTCATTTGTCATGCTACACGAGGAACCACTTAACATAATTACAATTCATGTTCAACACAGCGGACAATAATCCATAACATTGCATATTCATTATCCATGCAAGTTATTCTAAAACAATCATAAAACAACAAGACCGACATAATAATTCGTCTCTAAACTATCGTTCCCCAGTGTTACAATCAGAGCATGACTCGACACGAACTACGGGCTAGCTTACAAGCTATCTTCACCCAATCAAGACGCCGCTACACCCTTAATCTGAAATCATCAAAGTAAGGGTGAGTTTCATTCGAATTAATAAGCATTATGCAATCATAAGCAATAAAATCTCATAGTAATTATCATCCACTCAATCATACATATAGTCGGAATTATTACAACAAGCAAGCATCATCCAACAATATTGGCCATCGGCCCACAACTCATCAATTTCATCAAGGATCAAGTCATATTAACAACATCTTTTTAATACATTAACCATGTAAAAACACACCAAGGCATAACACTGGATCTCATCCAATCATGTTATAACCAATGCATATGATTCGACTGACACTATGCATGTGGTACCAAAAATTCGTGAATCATATCACAGGACTTCTCTCTTTGATACTGCCCTCTAGTCGCTCACACCCCACATGAACACACGACTACTGCCTCATCGCTCACACCCCGCATGGGCACACGATGACTTCCCGCTAATCTCCGCACAATGGGAATTAGCCTTCCAATGCAAATGATTTATGAATAATGCACACATGACACATACTTACATCTTTATACATCATCATCATTCCGATGCTTAACATCGCTTATCACCTCTTACCAATAAGGTCACAACAAGTATGTACATGTATAAGCATCATTCAATCATTCACATCCATACATCACATCATCACAATTAACATACACATCATATTAATGTTAATTGCCACCATAACCAACATTTTAATATTAACAATATATTAATATTCACAATCACCAATCATCATCATCATACTTCGTACATCTATCATCATTACACACCACGTATTAATTATATAAGACAACTCAACAGTAAGTCACAAAGCATGTATCATTTATGACATGTTATACACCAACATCATTCATTGGATATTATAATCCCATCACCAACATAAATACATGCATCAATAGTCATATGAATAAGCACATATACGTATACCATGTTTCAATCATCAATAATTAATTTGAGTTCTTAAAGTAAAGTCGGCTACTGCCCATTTATCAATTCATCAGTTAAAGCATCTCATTAGCTTCGCAACGCCCAAAACGGCACATAAATCGGATACTCAGATCAAAAGTTATGAGTTTTCAAAGATAAAACATTTTTAGAAAAATGCTGCAGGAACCGGGTTGTCCCTACATGGGAACCGGTTCCTGGCAGTCTCCAGAATCACGCCTCGGATTTTTACTATGGGGAACCGGGTTGTCCCTACATGGGAACCGGTTCCCAGCTGCCCAGAATCCATACTTCTTTGTTTTTACAAGGGGGAACCGGTTCGTCCCATACGGGAACCGGTTCCTACGTACCTGCACAGCAAAATTCACTATTTTGACAGCATTTCCCTATCCCATTTCCCCAATTTCAGGTACATAGAACATATGACACATATAACATCAATTTTCATATAAACACATAATTCAGACAAATTTTATACAAGTATTAACAACACATAACATGAGCATCAACAGAATCATGTAGTTCATACCAATTCATCAAAACCTAACAAAGTCCCAAACCCGACACGTACGATTGAACTAGACAACAATCCTAATCAATCATACTACCTATAATCACATAAGGAATACTAACCCGAAGAATCCCCCCTTACCTCAGAGTCGAATCTTCGAAGATCTTCTTCCCCTTTGGCTCTTCTCACTTCACGTGTTCTCCCTTTCTCAGAGTCTGTCTCCTTTCCTCTCCTCTTTTCCCAATTCCTTTATTTTATGAAAAATAAAATAAAATATTATAATGGGCTTGCTTAGTCAACACCCCCTCTTCTGCTAATCACCACTCTAGGCCCAATGCCAATAACTCATCATTTTCCATATAATTCAACCAAATACTAAATTATCTCTAATTAATAATTTAATTTCCATTTAAATTAAAATTAGAAAATATGGGGTGTTACACTATGCTTGGGGAGAGACTTTTCTAAGAGAAATAAACTCCTATGCTTGAGGAGAGACTTTTCTAGGAGAAATAAACTCCTATGCTTGAGGAGAGAGTAACTTGTTGGGGAAAAGCATTGTGATACTTCTCCAGTATGAGATGGCCAACCGCACCTTACAGGTGAATGACGCTTTCTTCAATACAAACTAAAAAGAGTATGCCCCAGGCTGCCTGACTTGTGAAGATATCTGATTTAACAAAGACATTTGCTTCGAAAGGATCCTTACACCACAATTACTTGAGAAAATTCTGCCTCAGCATATTCAAGCATTTGAAATGGTCCCTCATGATCAACGGATCCTCTAAGGGATTGGTCGAATCTCGATGTAACTGCCCCAGATTGAGTGAGCTTGAGAGAATCCTCGACGTCATTACTTGCGATTAATTGAAATCAAGAGAGAGATTCCTCATCGTGATCATCCCTGATTGATTGAACTTTGAGAGAGATGTCTCGCCATCACTACTTCAGATTGGTCAAAATTAAGAGAGAGATTCCTCGACTTGATTGACCCAGATTAATTGAATTTGAGATGTCAAACCTCAATTTGATTCCCCCAGATTGGCTGAACTCACGAGAGAGATTCCTCGTCGTGAGTGTACATCTTATCAGAATTCTCAAGTTTACTTCCCTTGAAGTCAACCAAATTATGGAAGCAACTTTATCGCGCTCAATGGAGTCTTAAAACTCTTCCCCTCAGGGTATTTAATCAAAATGCATCTACTCAAAAGAGTATTCAGACTTCTCCCCTCAGGGTAGTTAATCAAAGAAGGTATCAATTGATTTGCTCAACAGAGAATTCAAACCTTTCCTTTCAGGGTAACCAATCAAGAACAGTATCAAACTAATCGGGCTCAGTGGAGTCTTCAGGCACTTGTCCCTTAATGATCAAAAAACGAGGGCATCAAACTACACATGCTCAATGGAGCCTTCAAACAATTTGCTTTGATAATCAGTCTCTAAAGTGATTGCCTTTTTTGCGCTACGGAGTTCTCAAGTCCTTTTTTACTTTGACATGATCAAGCTCTTCGTGTATTCTCATCATGGAAACTTTCTTGATGTTTAAGCAAATGTTTTGTATGCAAAAGAATGTTAATTCTAAGAATGATAATTCTAATGCAAAGCCTATGCTAGTCTTGAAGTTTAAAAACTTTTTATGCAATGAGGTGGCCACCTCTTGTGAATGAAATGTAAAGCGGACATACAATACAAACATAGATATGTGTTACGCTTCATTTGGAGTCGGCTAAACGCTATCTCTTCGGAGTGTGTTTTCGAAATAATCCCTACTTCAATTAGGACTTTTAAGGGTTGTAACTTGGCCTGGTTCATGGTTTTCAGAAACAAAGGATTTTTAGGCTCAAAATTATTTGATACCCACCCCCTTTGTGATGTTCTCCATTCCTATATTCAGTTAACTCAACATGAGTGTTCATCCCTCACAAGGAATTTTGAAACGGTTGAGGAATCAATGAGATTTTTCGGACATGGCAGTCGCTCACCTTTTATTCTTTTGATTCATTATCACACGACTTTGTTCTTGCTTTATTTTCACCATCCTTTTTCTTTTTATTTCTATATTCTTTTCTTTCATCACTTTTTTCCATTTTTTTCATTTTTTTTCTTCTTTTTTTTTTGAACAAGTCGTGTGACCTCGCATTGTCTTTGATTCGTTAGAAGTGATTGTGACTGCCTCATTCCATGATTGACGAAGGATTACCATTGTGGTATCGTCATCTTTTGTCCTATTGGTAGGTGAAGGATAACCATCACGGTTTTGACTTCCCTCAACCTTTTGAAGGATAACCATTGTTGTATCCTTAGATACATACCCTTTATGAGTTTTGAACACTTGATCAAGTTAAATGAACACTACCCTGCCCCAGGGTTAAGATTAAGGGTTTTTTCTGATCAGAAAAGAAACTCCTACTTCAAGGCTCAAAGGGGTTAACGAGGGTCTATCACCCTTATATCTCCGGTGTTTGGGGATTTGAAACGATGCCTGTACATCCTCAATAGGGTTTTATTCAACAACACACAATTAGGGTTTTTTCATTTTTACATCATCCTCCCTCTGCTCTTTGCCTAAGCAAAAGATAAGTAAAAGTTGGTATCGTAATGCCAAAAACATTTTTTGAGTGAAAACGAAAGGATTAATTCAAGACAAACATAAACAATGCATTATGATTTTCATTCAGAAATTAACAAATTTTTTGCATGCTAGCGATGCTTAAATAAACAACAAAATGTTAGGAATGAGAATGCAATAAAGATATTAATGAATGTCATTGTTGAGGAGACTTGACTCCGTATGGACTTATTGCTCTCGAATGCCTTTTGCAGTTTTGATACCCCATCGAGATTTCAATTTGTGCATAAACCTCTTGGAGTGAATGAGATTGCTCTGGAATCGTTGAGGACTTGAATTCTGCCAATGAATGTCCTACCACCTTCAGTTGAATGGCTAGGTGCCCCAGCATGGTAGTCATCTAACATCATCATATGTTCTTTCCAAACACTTTAGATTACTCCCAGAAGAAAACTCCAACAAAGTCGTACATGAGTGGTAAGTTTTTTTTGCCTTACTTTAGGGATTCGAGCAATGCGAGTGGTGCAAAGCTCAAGATAGACCATGTCGTGCTTATCCCTCGGTCGGGAGCCCCAAACATAGATGTTAGAACGGTAATCACACTCATGATTGAAAGAATATTGCATTATCATCGAACTCAAGAGAGCTATCTATGGTGAGGAAGACCCAAAACACCAACTGAAATACCAATAATAAGGGATATATGTGAGCACAAGGCACTGGAATTACATCGGTTCATTTCTTAAATTCTTTCTTTCTCTGTTGACGAGCAAAGGCCACTGAGAAGAAAATTTCGGGAAGAGATGACACTTGATATGAAGCAACAACTTGATACAGAGAAATGTCTCTGCAGAACACTTTTGATTATCACATGGAAAAATATTCTAACGAAGTTGCACAAAAATTTGTAGTGCTTTAGGGATTCGAGCAATGCGAATGGTGCAATGTTCAAGATAGACAAGGTCTTGCTTATCCCTCGGTCGCGAGCCCCAAGCAACTTCCACATATGTACAAGAGATGATTACCACTTTGGCTTGCATATCCAAACCATTCGGAGTGAGCATAAATGACCTTTGCAGTTCTTGATATCAGGCGCTAGGCACAAGCACACAATATCTAACTCGAAGGAGTCGTGACCTTTTATGGCTTTCAAAGTTTTCTCTAAGAGGTGGAACCTTTTTTCAGTTTCGATAATCGGAAACTTGAAGATTTCAATTTCCAAATTTTTGCGAATCCTCCTTAATAGTAATAGGAATCTCAACAGTATTTCAGACATTCTGATTCAAAAGACCTTCTCCCAGGGTTAGATTAACACCTGCATTTAGCCTTTGACGGACTTTTCTCAACTCTTCCTTGTCTAAGAGAAAATGCTTGAATAGTCTCCATACACTAATTCACATTAGTCCCCATTTATGTTCTCATCTCAGTCGAAACCTCATGGAGTTTTTCCATTATTAACTTTCGAGCACGAAGCGGTGAGAAGTCAACTATGTTTCTGAAATCGAAATCTGAATAGAAGGGCCCCCACAAGCTTCTGATAGAACCATAAAATGCATGATAGTATGAATGCATGTTTCATTTCTAAGGGATCCTAAAGTCTTTTCGTAAACTTTTGTTTCTCTTTTCTTTTCTTATTTTTTTTTGCATAGAGTACCTTTTTCTTTTTTCCTTTTCCATCTTTTCTGTTTTTCTACTTTTTTTCGTTTCCTCTTTTTTTAGAAATAGACTTTAGAACCCCCCACAAATGAATTGGATAAAGTAATGATGTTATGCAATGCAAAAGCATGGATCAAGGTCCATATAATCTTAGTAACCACTGTACAATCCTCTGAATAACTGATGCAGATCAGATGTCATGAGATCAAACGTCCGACATAGATATCACAGAACCAAAGGAACAATAGTCACCAACAGAACTGAGTAGTCACCAATGGTACCTGTCATGTATATCCCTCCCCACTCACAGGTGAATCTAGGTCAGGGTAGGTCACAATGGCAACCAGCATTATCAGTTCTCCTGAGATACCACCATTGTTGCATATGCATGCCAACAATGATACCCCATTTGAACCTCGACTGGGCGTGGGTCTCATGATCGCACTAGACAAGACCTGACATCTCGCCGGTGTCATGACTATCCACTCTATCCTAGGTATCCTATGTGTCAACTCTGGCCTGGGTATTGGGCCTTTTACCTCATAGAACATCCCACCCAACCGGCAAACAGAGAAAATATGTGTGGCCCCCACGGGGACCCATAGTATAGTCCAGATGCATGCGGAAAGTAAACATGATATGCAAGCACGAAAATAAACATGATATGCAAGCATATATATACAGGATGTAAACAACTAAACAAACAAAGAAACACCCAATAAACGAAACAAACAGAGGCTAGGATCGACTCACTAAGAATGGACCAGCACAGGTCTGACGTCCCCAGCAGAGTCGCCAGCTGTCGCTACCGCGAAAAATGGATCCGAGTCGCCACTAATATATTTATCCCATCGAGGGAAAGGAATACCAGAAAACCTAACTCTAACAGGAACAAGGTCTTGCGACCAGAGAATAGGGTACGGGAGTCGGTTACGCAGGGGGAAGGTGCTAGCACCCCTCACGCCCATCGTACTCAATGGTATCCGCCTATGTTTGTTTCTATCTAAAGGGTGTATCTAATGTCTAAACCTAAATGCGAATGAATGCAAAAGAAATACGGGGAAAAGAAAGAATTATTTACAAGTGTGCTCGCTTAGGCCCCGCGACCCAATGCCTACGTATCCCTTACAAGGAATCAGAGCGACCATAGTTCGGCTCAATAGTTTCCATTTGTTTTGTGTTTTTTAGTTGAACAGCGGTTAAGGTCACAATCCACGATGCTCGACCTTTGGAGACTTATACGCCTACTTTTGGAAAGGACTTAACTTGTTCTTAGCAGCAAAATGAACTTTGGTTTGTGTCTTTTATTGTAATTCCATGATGAATCAAAACCCACTACAAGGCTTCGCATCACTTCCTTACTTTGTTTTAAGTCTGAGTCTTTATTAAGCATTTTGAATGTTTTTGGTTGGGTGTTTTTTAAGGGAAATTTGTTTGTGACTTAGATCATACCAAAAAGAGTTTTTTTGAATATTTAGATAATGCACATCGAGGCCTACACCCCAATCGTTTCTCTAAATAGCAGTTAAGAAATACACCGAGGCCTACGCCTCAATCATTTCTCTTCCGCTAAGTAGAAAACAAATACACCGGGGCCTACGCCCCAATCATTTCTTTCCTACTATGAAAAATAGTAGCGGTATGATCCTCTTCGGTATTTATTAGATTTTTTAAGATTGAAAAGAAAAAAGAATGAGAAAGGGGAACTGACCTATTTTCTAATCTAATTGGTATTGTTATTCTAATACCTAATCAAGATCTAAACTAAAACCCAAGGGGATTAACTAAGAAGAAAATTGTTTAAGTTGACTAAAGTCAACTTTAACAACTAGGGGTATTTTAGACATTTCACAAAATATAACAAATATTCACAAAAGCAAAAGAAGTTAAATTCTAAACCTAAAAGAAAAATATTCACAAACAAATTGCATTTTTATTCATGTTTAAAAATATTTTCAAGAATTCAAACTATGTATTTTCATTATTAAGAACTAATCAAATATAAAAGAAAAAACAACAATTAAATTCTAAAAAGGAAGAAACAACAATTCCTAAAATTCTAATTGGATAGAAACGTATTTTTCACATTTTTTATTTGAAGAAAAATGAATTAAGAAGCAAAAAATGAAAGGAACAAATTTTTATTATTTATGAAATCTGTTACACTAGGGGTGTGAAAGTAAAAGAACAATTACACTGAATTCATGTCTAGCACGCAATGGGCCCAGAAGTCTGGTGGTGTGAATAGGAAAAGCATTGAGCCCATTGTCAAAACGTGATAGCATTAGTAAACCCAGTGTCTGCTAAGTAAAATACTCAAGCCCAATTGAAATTCGGGGTCCAAGGACTATATCCTGTTTTTTGTTTGATCCAATTGCAATCAGATTTGTATCTTCCATTTTACATTTATTATTGTTCATTATCTCAGAAAAGAAAACGTGACACATAAATGCCACATTGGTATCAATTGGTCAAGGTTTCACTTAAGTTGAATAAAACAAAATTAAAATCCTAAACCAATCATAACACAACACCTAATATTCTTCAACTGAGAACTTAATAAAATAGAAGAAAAAACCAATGGAAAATTAGCATGCATGGCCACGTGGACGCCGGAGCTAGGGCTCCGATCATCACTTCTGATCAAACCTTCGCCGGAACTACAAGAGCAAATCTAGAAACTTTCAGCGAACACACTATTCTACTCGAAATTAACTCAAGATTCTGAATGTGCAATCATTTTTGGCATTTAAGCATTCTATCACTACGAATCATGGCACACAACATTGACTCGAAACAAACAAATCAAGAATATGCAGTATCAACACTAGTGCTATCCACCTGAATCCCGGTGTGGAGAATCAACCACCACACATGAAACTAACATACTACTAGCATACTGATAGAGGGATGCGATGACTTATCTGAAACCGAACCGCAAACTTCGGAAAACTTTACTATGGCTTCAACTCAACGATCTCAATACGAAGGAAATGATGAATCACTTCAATGCGACCTTCAATGCGAAATAAACGCCGGAATTTACTTCTCTTCGTGAAGATGAGGAAGGAAGGACCAATAACTGGAGTTTCTCGTAACAAATATCGATACTCAGAGACGTTGTCGTAATCTTGCGAAAATGGATAGCTATTGCTTCCGTGAATGGAGCTCTTGAGGGAGAGCCTCTGAAAATGAGAGAGGGAAAAGAGCAAGGTTAGCGAGAATTCGACGGTCACGAATGAGCAAGATGGCGATGATTTCTTGAGAGAGCGAGTTTTGTTATCTTGAATATGTTATAGTGGTTGAGTTCTTGAAGGATGAAGGTAAGAGAGAGTGATGAAGGTGGTGAAGGTTAATCGGAGCCGATGATTGATTGCGGTGATGCTTGCTAAAGAAGGAGGTTGTTGAAGGTGGTTAATGGAGGTTATGGTGGCCGTTAGAAGTTTGTTGTGAGGTTGTTGCGGTGGATGGAAGTTTGTTAGGTTGTTGAGAGAGTGAAGATGGGGGAAGAGAGAAGAGCGAGGAGAGAATGGTGAAAGAGAAGAGGTTTGTGAAACTGAAAAAGAAAAAAATGAGAGTCCCCCCGTGTGTGAGGCGTGGAGAGTTTTTATAGAGTGTGTGTGTGTATGGTTTATGGTGTGATGCAAAGTAGTGTATCATTTCTCTCCTAAACTTAGTGAACAATCACTTGCATTTGTAGTAGCTCCTTCTGTTGCTTTCATGTGTGCATGAGTTGCATGGTTATTTTTGGCAAGAGGCTTGACAACACTCTATGGCATAACTGCAGCAATTTAAATTGGCTTGGTTTGGTCTCACATCCTTGGCAGAACTGTGGTTTGGTCAGGGCATGACTTTAGATGTCTCCAACTTGGTCCACACTTGTTCAAAATTAGAGAACTTGGGTTCAGTAGATAGAGGACATGGCCAAAAAAGGTTTAGCATCAATCTTGATCCATATGGAGACTCATAGAGCCTTAAAATTGACACTCAAAATGGCATACCACGTGTTTGACAAAATGCTTTGCGCGTGCCCTGGAAAAGTGCCTTTGTCTTGGCCAAAATGTGACTTGGTGAAGTCATGACTTTAAAGCTCCATAAATGATTCAATACCCACCCTATTCACTTAGTTCTTGTTTCAATGGATAGAGGGAATGGAAAATAATAGAAAGGCTTCAATAATACCTTCAAAAGATCTTCATAATTCCTTGAACTTCAATTGGAAAATGGCATGCCACTTGTTTGATCAAATGCGTCACGCTGCCCTGAATTTTGCCTTGCTGTCATACCCTAATTTTTGACCCCCCTGAGATGACATATCTTCAGGATTTTTTATCAGGTCAAGACAAGTACCCAGAGCAGTCATTTCTCCATCTGATACCTAATCGAGGATGCTCAAAGATAAGAAAGCTCAGGCAAAGGATCAATCAATACAAAGACTGGTCTCTAATACAATCATGGGGCTCAAAAACTTCACTTTTCTCATCTATGATTGATTAGACATCCAGTCATATGAGTACAGGTTTACTCAGGTCACCAGACTAGGGTTTTGAGCCTATCAAGGACTGAAATCAGGGATCACATTTGGGAAACCCTAAAAAGCCCCAGGGAACCATTCAAAGACATCAATCATCTTCAAATAACTCATATTACAAGATCTACTGGACATCACACTTCAATTCAAAGTCTACAGTCATTATTTTCACATGGTCGACAAATTAGGGTTTTGACCTAATTCACCAAGATAGTTGACTTTTAATCAGGGCATGAATCCAAAACTCAAGACATGATTCAAGAATCTCTACTACCTCAATATAATCCATTTACATCATTCATTTGAGGAAAAGATCTTGTTTCTACACAAAAGCCCAAAAATTCACTTTGTCAGGAAAAAGTCAACTGTGAAGGATCATCATTGACTTTTAAGGTTTTTGGTCAAAAAATGACTTTCAAAGATCAATATCATCAATATATGGATGTCAAAGTCATTTGGCCAAAGAAATTCAAAGAAATTCATCAAGGAGCGAAAAGTCGGGAATTAGGGTTTTTGAAGGCATGGTGAGAACTCAAAATTTCACCTACACAACTCAAAAAACTTCCAACATGAAAGTTGTAGATCTTGCAAAATAAAACAACATCTTACAAAGGAACTTTTTTCAAAAGATCAACCATTTATGAAGTTTTGGAAATTTTGAAGTTTAGGTCATAAACACTTAGAAATTTTTCTAAGTGTTTTAACCTAGTTTTCATCCAACTTTGGGCTCATTTTTCACAAATTTCCCAAATGATTCTGAAGAAGACATAAACTAATGAATTGAAGTAGATGTTTAGGGCTTTCCAAATTGTGTTCAACCTTCTCCAAATTCAATTTGAGCTAAGAGTTATGCTTGTTCAAAGTTGGCCTCATGAAGTAAAATTATAGGTCATGTGCAAATTGGACTTTGCAAATTTTGTGCAAATAACCTCTCTTATGGATGCTACACGACCCATAACACATCTGAAACCATGCCATACATCCATTTTCATCATTGCATAAGGATTAGAGAAGATTCCAAAAACAAAGGCATGTGATTATGTAATGATTGCATTTTTGAATTTATGACAAATTGGTGATTCATCAAAGGAATCTTCTCCCAACCAATTGGAGCTCATTTCTGCAGCAATTTGGTCCCCTAAGATCAAGCAAAACCGATGGCTAGGGAGTGGTATCAAAGAGCTCATCATTGCACTTGGGATATTCTTTGAATTTCTTCATGGCTAAGAAACCAAACTCACTACACTAAGCAAGCTTACCATACTCAATTGCTCTGAATCAATTGCCTATAAATAGAGGCCTCTTTCTCATTCAGAAAACACACCAAAGCAACCATATTACTTGCTTTCTCTTTCTCTTCTCTTGTTCATTGTTTTTCAAAGTTCTTTGGCAAGAAGAATCGATTTCTTCAAACCAGAGCTTATCTTTGGGAAGTGAGCATTCTAACATCTCAAGGGAGGTCATTTGAGGTGATCCAAGCACCTGGATCACTTCTGTAAGTGGAGGAACACCATTGTTGCTCTCGCTTTGGAGCATTTGCAGTTGGAGGTCCATGGAGTGATTCAGGAGGTTTCAAGCCAAGCCAATCATCCAGACACACTCCTCAGGTCATAGTGAAGCTAACCAGATGGCTGCAGCTCATCTGTAACTCCAAATTCAACAACCTCCATGTTCACTTGAAGCTGAAATCGAGGGAGGTCCATAGAACAATTCAGAAGGATTCAGGCTACAATAAGCATCCAGTTAGCATCATTGAGTCTCAGGGAAGCTATTGAGATCATTCATTCAAGCTCAGTTGCTCTCAATCATCCTCACGACCTTCAGTTTCAGAGGTAAGTTTCTGAACTCCCTCTCTTTAATTTAAGTACTCTTTGTGAAATAGCTCGATTCTATCTTGTTCAGCATCATCAGAGGATTGAAAACCCTCTATCATCATCCATTTATCTTTCAGTATAGTCATTTAATTTAATTTTGAAATTTTAGGGTTCTTCACGATTTCTGGTAAATTAGTTAGATGTAGTTAATGATAGTTCATGTTAGTTACATATTTAGAATCGTGAGTGAATTTAGAGCAAGTTTCATGTTTACATCATTGCAAATGGTTGAGAAACGAGTGAGTTCAGAATTTCAAAATCATGGAGCTTGAGGTTGAAGACGAAGATGGTGGTGGCGCGCAAATTTGAATTCTCAGGGGAGAGTTTATTTTATTTTGAATGGTATGCGTGTTATTAACGACTGAACAACTTGCCCTAGTGGCCACACATGCGCTCTTAGTCTCCTCATGCCACAAGTCTGGGGTTCGAATCCCCCTCGCCCCAGACTTTTTGTTCCTTTTATTTTTTTCATGGTTTTACTACTTGTTTGAAAATATAATGAATTGAATGCAAGTTACTAACACTGAGCGCGCGCTGGCCCAGTGGTTTGGTTTTGGGTATGTGACCTAAAGGGCGTGAGTTCAACCCCTCTAGGTGAGAAAATCATATTTTTTATCACTTTTCACACTAAATTTCTTCACAACTTCACACAATTATTTAACCTATCAAATTAAATCATTTTCACTTCATTTTTCACACACTTGTTATTTAATATACCTATTTTATGTATAATCAAAAAAATCATAAAAATATTATTTAATTCATGTATTTTTATTAGGTATAAAATAGTATGTTTTAAGTGTTTTATTAAATACTTTAAATATATGTTTCCATTTTGTTTTAACCTAATTATTTGTGTGAATAATTTTATGATAAAACCCTAATTGTTTAGGTCTTAATTAAGTAAAAATCTTTATTTTTACTTTAATTAAGTTGACTTTTGTCAATTCTCAAAACTGTTTTCAATCTCTGATTAAATCAAACGATTAAGGTTTTCAAACAACAAAACCTCATATCATTCCAAATCATTTTCAAATTTCTGTTATAACCAGTACTGTAAAGTACTGGGCCTCTAATAGAGTGTAAGTCCTAAAAACCTTCTCTTCTTAGCTTGTTTTCAAAACTGTATTTTCAAAATCTTCTTTCTGTTTTCAAAACATTCTTCTGGTATTTGAAGGGCATTATTCCCGGTGAAACTCTTCAGATAACTATGTGACCTTTGTCCATCTTCACTTCTTCTGTTTTCAAAAACCATTAACTGTTTATCATATATATTCAACTGTTATCAACAAAACAACAAAAATACTGTTGAGACTCTGTACATACTTCTTCAATGGCCTCCACTCCATCCAGGTTAGGCTTTACAAGCTTTCAATTTACAGTCTTTATTTAAATTACTGTCAAATATAAACTATGCATATATTTAGTTTAGAACTGTGTTTGAGTATAAACTTTAGGACAGTTAAACTATATATATATTATAGGAATATGGCCTAGGATTGAGAATGTCTTCCCGGTGAAGGCTCTTTCCTAATTAGAGATCTGTAGTTCAAACCCCCAAGATGAATTATTCCCGGTGAAACATCTTGGCAAAAACCTTAGAATCCAAATAATAGGACACATCCACCCAAAGAGGAATTATTCCCGGTGAAACCTCTTACCCATTTGCTTAGAGCCAAAATAAGTTCAAAACTACATAGCTTTCTCTTGTGCTATAACAAGGACCCTCGACTAGCCTCCTCTTGGGCTTTGTACAAGGACCCACAGGCTTCTTAAAAGCATTTCCAACTTCCTCTTGAGCTTGTATACAAGGACCCATCAGGTTTCTTATAAACATAGGAACAGGTCTCTAGTCACCTTTTAGCCTACCCTGGTGAGTTTCTTCCAATTTAAACCAGACTTTAAACAAGCTAAGTTTGTCTCAATTTCACATTGAGTACATTTTTGGAATGAGAGACATGGACAGTCTCTGTCACCCTTATCTTCATCAATCTTCCTTAGCAGAGTCTAGGATCCATGTTTGATCATCCTCAGCATTGAGTCAGCCTTCATCTTGGGCTTTAAACAAGAAGTCTCCACTAGATAATCTTTCTGCCATTCATATTAACAAAAATTCCCTGGAAAGGGTTAGCCTCCAACATCTGTCTAAATAAAATCCCTGGAAAGGGTTAGCTTCCACACATTCCTTCATTTCAATAAAAACCCCTGGAAAGGATTAGCCTCCAAAATTAATTAAAATAAAGATTCATTTCTCTTAGGAGATAATTTCCCCAAAAAAGAGTCAAAACCCCTGGAAAGGGTCAGCCTCCAAAAACATGATAAAAGTCAGTCTTTTAACAGACAAATTCACCAGCTGAGTCAAAATCCCTGGAAAGGGTTAGCTTCCAAAGAAAAACAGTCTTTTAATAAATAAAATCTCCTCAGTAGAGTCAAAACCAACAAAAACAGTTAGCCTCAACCTTGGGCTTCATACAAGGCACCCAAACAATAAAACTCCCCTGTCAAGAGTCAGCCTCAACCTTGGGCATTGTACAAGGCAGATAATAGAGTCTCCCCAGTAAGTCCTTCATCACTTAGTAGCCACAACCTTGGGCTTTGTACAAGGCAGATAAACCATATCTTTCATGTGTCAAAGATTCCTAACACTTAGGATCTTTCCCCATATAGTCATCCATACTTAATTCATTTAAGAGTCCGCCACAACCTTGGGCTTTGTACAAGGCAGAAAATAGTGTTTTTTTTCCTAGCTAGAGTCAGCCACAACCTTGGGCTTTGTACAAGGCACATAAAATAGAGTCATTCATTCAATTATCCTCTACAGTTAGCCACAACCTTGGGCTTTGTACAAGGCACACAAATAGAGTCTCCCTAAGTAGAGTCAGCCTCAATTCTGGGCTTTGTACAGAACACAAAAATACCCTGTAATTAATCCCCAATGGAGTCATCTCCCAGAGTCAATAATATCAATTAATCAATCAAAAAGCCTCAAGCTTGGGCCTCATACAAGCCAGCTAAAGTCAAATCTTTTATACAGTAGATAGACATAGCTTATCTCTATAGAGAGATATTTTTACTACTCTACCACATTCAAACAAACAAACATTTCAATTTCAATTTCAATCAAAGTCTCCCATTTAGGACTCTGAAAGACATGCTCTGGCACATCCCCAGACTTGTACACTTTCCCTAATTTGGACGAGCATCTTTCTTTCATTTAAGAGGCATCTGACTGGCATACTTGCACACACAAGTAAGGTCCCCCTCTTGAATGAAATGAATTCAGTTATTCTGTCACTCTTTCAAAATGTTTGTGGTAGAATAGTACTAATACCTCTCTGTAAAGATGATTTCATGTCTCTTTACTGTAAACAGAGATTTAATTCAAAGCTTCAACCTTGAGCTTCAAGCAAGGCACCAAAAATAAGTAATTTCCCTAGTTAGTTCCCCGAACTACATTAAGCTCTGACTTCCACTAGGGATATGTAGGCATGAGGTTCACAAGGAATCTCAGCGAGCTAATAAAATACCAAAAATAGTCAGTCTGTCTATCTGTCTGTCTCTTCAAATCAATTCAATTCTCTCTCCTAACACAAAGGAGAAACTTTCCCAATCATTAGCAGCAAACACAATCACAATGACACAGAGAAGGTTCCTGTAGAGTACTACAGATATGTAGGGTGTTTAAACACTTCCCTATGTATAACCGACCTCCCGGACTCCAGAATTTCTAGTCTAGGTGAAATCCCCACACTTAGCAAACTCCTAGGGTTTAGTTGAGATCTTTTTTCCCCTTTCCTACTCGTAGGACAAATAAGAAAGTTCGTGTGATATCGTAGGAAGAACTGAAATAAAATTCATCCCACCACGGGCGCATTCTCCTTCCAAATTTCGCGTGAAGGGTTTAGCGTGCCGTCCTCCCAAGTGAAACGGGGAGGTAAAGAAAACAACCACCACACTTGCCAATATGACTTGCTTCAAATGAAAAGTCTCAACTTCACATCTTAATAACTCTTCAACCAAGCATCAAATGAAAAAGTGTCCAACTACAAAGTTGTTCTCCTCCATAAGAGGAACAACTTTGATGTTGGAAATTTCTCCAAACAATGTCATTTGCCACGTGTAAACGGATGGTGAAGTGGACTGATCATTAAACTTGATAACCTTCAAAATATTTTCTAAGTCTAGAACTTTCCTCTGATGGAAACTTTCACATTTCAACTAACTTGCCATTTTTGATAATTTTGACATTTTCTTGATTTTATTTATTTCTTTGATTTTCTTTGACCGATTTTCAACCAAAAGTCAGTATTTGACAATTGGCCCTGATTTTGACCCCAAAAGTCGACATTTCCTGATAAATTTCCCGATTAATCCGTTTCCGATCTAATTCTCAATCGATTTTCAACCAAAGATAACTCCAGTGCATGATATTTCTTCAAGGTAACCACATTCTCATACCCAAAAGTCATCTTCTGATTAAATTTTGACCATAAAGTCAATAGGGTTGACTTTGGTCAAAAACCCTAATTTTGTCAAAGCTTTGACTTGGAGAGGCTGAAACCCTTATTTTAGGAGGACTCCCATGGAAATGATCTTTTTCAATAAGACCTCAAATATGATTCTTCTTAACCAAGAATTTCTCAAACTCAGCCCCTTTTCTGTCAATTTTCTTGAACAGTACTGTGGTATGAATCAATGCATTGAATGGATGTCCTACATGAGGTATGCACATGGATGTGATGTGAAAGCCAATTGGGTAATAAATAAGTGGGCAAATTTTAGGGTGCAACACCAATCTCACAATACAACCAGATACTCGGCAAATGTTCTTCAACACGATGCAGATAACAGGGGTGATGAATGGTGTTGCATGCTTTATACTTTTGTGGGGAAGACAAGCATCTTTTCTTCTTCACTGGAGATGAAAGAACTTCTCTACTGCGAGGGGTAATTGGTTTAGGAATTCTTTTTGGGGTAAGAATACCGTTGTCTCATAATCTCTTTTGAGGAAGAGAACAATTCTCAGGGAGATTCTTTTGTTCATCCTATGGAGATAGCTGTTGATGTTCCCTTCTGTTGTTCACAACTCAAAGGAAAGTTTCGTTTTTATTTTGAAAAAGAAAAGTAAATTCATTTAAAACTTCTTTTTCTTTTTTCTTTCAAAAGTGAATAACACAATTAAAGCGTCATTTTGCCAGCTAGAAAAGATCGAGAATTTCAAACAAATGGGCACAAGGCTCAAATTTATTTAAGGATGGTAATCAGCTAAAGGCTTGATTCCATGGAGTATTTACAAGAGTTGGAAATGGTAATTATGCGGAAAAGGCTACATTGAAAGCAATAACCACTATTCTCCCTAACAACTTTGAGTTCCAACTGTGCTTGTTACTTCAGATTGGCGATGATTTGATTGAAGATCCTTTGATGAAAAGACTCTTCAGGTGACGAAGTACAGATTGATGCAGTTACTTTGTCATAAATCCTTAATTTTTGCCTAGATTTCCCTTTCAGGTTTTCAATCTACCAGGATGAATTTTTCTGCTTATTGTCTCTAATTTTTTCCTGGACCGCCCTTTCGGGATTTCAGTCTACCGAGACGCTCATTTTTGCCTAAGTCGCCCTTTGCAGGTTTTCGACTTACCAAGCTGTTCTTTTGTCTTTTTTTAGACAAAGTATTTCTTGACTGCATCAGCATTCACAGGATGTGGGAATTCATCACCATCCATGGTTGCAAGAGTCATTGCGCCGCCAGAAAATGTTCTTTTGACAACATACGGGCCTTCGTAATTAGGAGACCATTTGCCCCTAGAATCCGGTTGAAAAGACAAGATCTTTTTAAGCACGAGGTCGCCTTCTTGAAATTCACGAGGTCGAACCTTTTTGTTGAAGGCTTGCTTCATCCTTGCTTGGTATAACTGTCCATGGCATAGAGCTTTCATACGTTTTTCTTCGATTAAGTTCAACTGATCGTATCTGCTTTGACACCATTCAGCCTCTGATAACTTAGTCTCTATGAGGACTCTCATTGATGGGATTTCAACTTCTACGGGGAGCACAGCTTCCATTCCGTATACTAAGGAGAAGGGTTTTCCCCTGTTGAAGTATGCACTGAAGTACGGTACCCATGTAAAGCAAATGGAAGCATTTCGTGCCAGTCTTTGTAAGTAACGACCATTTTCTGGACGATCTTCTTAATGTTATTGTTGGCAGCTTCAACGACGCCATTCATTTTTGGTCTGTAAGGAAAAGAGTTATGATTCTCAATCTTGAATTCCTCACATAGTTCTTTCATCATTTTATTGTTCAAGTTCGAACCATTGTCAGTAATGATTTTACTTGGAACACTATATCGGTAAATGAGGTTGTTCTTGATGAACCTCACAACGACTTGTCTTGTAACGTTGGCGTAAGATGCTGCTTCGACCCATTTGGTGAAGTAATCAATAGCCACCAAGATGAAACGATGACCGTTTGAAGCTTTCGGTTCAATCATTCTGATCATGTCGATACCCCATATGGAGAAAGGCCATGGAGATGAGAGAACGTTGAGTAGAGTCGGTGGCACATGGATCTTATCTGCAATGATCTGGTACTTGTGACATCTCTTCACGTGTTTATAACAGTCAGATTCCATTGTCAACCAATAGTAACCTGCTCTTAAAATTCTCTTGGACATTGCATGCCCATTTGAATGGGTTCCAAAGGACCCTTCATGCACTTCATGCATTAACATGTCTGCTTCGTGTCTGTCCACGCATCTGAGCAAAACCATGTCGAAGTATCTTTTGTATAGCACATCTCCATTCAGGAAGAAACTGCCAAAACGCCTCCTTAGAGTTTTCTTATCTTTGTTTGATGTCCCAAGCGGGTACTCTTGAGTTTGAAGGAAGCGTTTGATGTCGTGGAACCACGGTTTATCATCGATGACTGCTTCAGTTGGAAACACATAGGCGGCGTCTGCCATTCGATTCTGATCTCGAGGTATATGATGCAATTCAACCTTGTTGAAGAAAGTCAACAGACGACTTGCATAATCTCTGTAAGGAATCAAGCCAGGGTGGTAAGTTTCCCACTTGTTTTTGATTTGGTTGATCACGAGAGCTGAATCTCCATATATGTCTAGGATCTTGATCCTTAAGTCAATGGCTTCTTCGAGACCCATGATACAAGCTTCATATTCTGCGACGTTGTTGGTGCAATCAAATAACAATCTGGCAGAGAACGAGATATGAGTACCCTTGGGAGTGATGATGACAGCCCCAATTCCATTGCCAAAAGCGTTAACTGCTCCATCAAAAATTAGGCCCCATCTTGATCCAGGATCAGGACCTTCTTCAGGTAACAGTTCATCACAATCTTTCATCTTCAAGTACATGACATCTTCGTCAGGAAAGTCAATCTTGAGAGATTGATATTCATTAATTGACTGATGCGCCAAGTGATCGGCGAGAATGCTTCCTTTGACCGCTTTTTAAGCACGGTAATCGATGTCATACTCGAATAACAGCACTTGCCATCGGGCAATCCTTCCTGTTAAGGCAGGCTTTTCAAAGACGTACTTGATTGGATCCATTTTGGAGATTAACCAAGTAGTATTGTTGATCATGTATTGGCGGAGACGTTTTGAAGCCCAAGCCAAAGCACAACATGTTTTTTCGAGCACGGAGTAACGAGACTCACAATCTGTGAATTTCTTACTCAGGTAATAGATGGCATGCTCCTTCTTACCGGTTTCATCTTGTTGTCCAAGCACACAGCCCATGGATTCTTCCAACACGGTAAGGTACATGATTAGTGGTCTTCCTTCAACCGGAGGAATCAATATTGGTGGTTCTAACAGGTATTCCTTGATACTGTCGAACGCTTTTTGGCAATCTTCAGTCCATACAACCCCTTGATCTTTGCAGAGAAGCTTGAAAATTAGCCCACAAGTAGCGGTCATTTGAGAGATAAATCTGGAGATATAGTTCAATCGTCCGAGAAATCCTCTTACTTCCTTTTCAGTTTTTGGTGCAGGCATCTCTTGAATAGCTCTGACTTTGTCGGGATCTACTTCGATACCTCTTTGGGTGACAATGAAGCCCAAGAGCTTTTCAGATCTAACCCCAAAAGTACATTTGTTAGGATTCAAGCAAAGCTGATATTTCCTTAGTCGTTGAAACAACTTCAAAAGGTATTCAATATGTTCTTCTTCTGTGCTGGACTTGGCTATCATGTCGTCCACATAAAATTCAATTTCTTTATGCATCATGTCATGAAAGAGAGTAGTCATTGCCCTTTGGTAAGTCGCGCCTGCATGCTTTAATCCAAACGGCATCACTTTGTAGCAAAAGGTACCCCATGGGGTGATGAAAGATGTCTTCTCCATGTCTTTAGGAGCCATCTTGATCTTATTATAACCGGAGAACCCGTCAATGAAGGAAAAGACGTTGAACTTAGCGGTGTTATCGACCAACATATCGATATGTGGTAATGGAAAGTCATCTTTTGGACTGGCCTTGTTCAATTCACGGTAGTCAACACACATTATGACTTTGCCATCTTTCTTCGGAACTGGCACTATGTTAGCCAACCATTGAGGATACTCGGAGGTGACGAGAAAACCTGCGTCGAGTTGTTTTTGAACTTCCTTTTTGATTTTGTTAGCCATATCAGGTTGAGTCCTTCGCAATTTCTGCTTAACTGGCGGACATTCTGGCTTTAATGGCAAGTAATGCTGAACAATACTGGTATCCAACCCAGGCATGTCTTGGTAGGACCAAGCAAACACGTCAACATATTCTTTGAGAAGGTCTATTAGCTTATTCTTGATATCAGCATCAAGCAGCGATCTAATGGTCACTTCTTTTTTGTCTTCTTCAGAACCTAAGTTTATCCTTTCTAAAGGTTCTTTGTGAGGCAGAATGGCTCTTTCCTCGTGCTTAAGTAATCGAGAGATCTCGTCCGGGATCTTTTCTTCTTCCTCTTCTTCGGCTTCGAACACAGGAAACTCAAAGTTGGGAGAGGGCATAGGGTTATTGCATTCAATGGGTTTATCAATAGTAAATCTGCACATATGATTTTTGTTTATTTCAGAAGAACTATGAATGCAACAGTGTATGCAGATTTTTGAAAAGTTTTTTTTTCTTTTGGTTTTTTAGGATTACCATTTCCAGAAAAAAGCAAAAAATAAAACACATAGTGTAGGGAATTCAAAATGACACTTTATTTATGATTCATTTTTGAAACAAAGCCCTAAACACAAACTCATTTGTCTTGAGCGGGACAAAGAGGGAAACTTTTAAAACAAAGCCCTATACACAAACTTATTTGGGCAGGACAAAGAGAAAAACATTTAAAAATAAAGCCCTATAAAACATCTCTCTGCTTTGGGCCAGGCAGGAGGTCAAAATAAC
This sequence comes from Vicia villosa, assembly GCF_029867415.1. Taxonomy (NCBI): domain Eukaryota; kingdom Viridiplantae; phylum Streptophyta; class Magnoliopsida; order Fabales; family Fabaceae; genus Vicia; species Vicia villosa. The sequence continues at coordinate 34,317,785 of NC_081186.1, forward strand.
AGCGAGGTGATTACTTCGAGCGGTGAACAACATTTGGAACGTCGACAGCTTTCCCGTAGCAACGAACTCCTCTGTGTATTATGTATTCAGACAGACTTTTCTCGGAATCATCTTCAGTGATGACATTGATCGTTGGTCGAGCGGGATTTGAAGGTCCTGGTTTGTTAACCTTGTACTTTGTAGTGGTGAGGCGATCCTCTTTTGCTTCTTGAAGAGCATAAGATGAGTCACATGTTTTCTTAAGAGGCACATGCTCTGGATCTTCAGGATATAATTCCCAATCTTCAGGATGAAGAGACTCATTGTTGGAGACACTTTCCAAGTCAACTATGGGGCCATCTTCCCCACCATCTTCAAAAATGGCGTTTATGTGAGAATAAACGTCTTAAGAGTTATCAACTTAGGTAGATGCGTTGAAGCTGAAATCTTCAGTAATTTCAGGCTGCTGTGAAAGTTGAGAGAGCTTGTAGGCCTCTTCTAGTTGACTGTTATATTCAAAGGGATCTCCCCATCCAGTTGGTTGGATGCCTTCGATTGAAATTTTTGAACTTTCAGGTGCAGTATATTTCACCATATAATCATACTTGCCACTTGGTTGTCAAAAGGTATCCCAAATCTCTGCAGGAACAGGCTTAGTTTCTTTAGCAATTGGTTTAACTTTGCCTCTGAGTTTCTCTGAAGGAGGATAGAATGGTGCATATGGTTCTTCCTGAGATAGATATCCCGAGTCATTGACATAACATTTCCATTCTTCTTCAGGATCAGAGAGACCTTCTTCGGTACACTCTTCAATAAGGACATTAACCTCATGAGGAATTGGGTTAAGGAACCCTTCACTAAGGAACGTTTCTTTAATCGGACGAAGGGTTTCATCCTTCTTGGTGCAAATCGAGAACATCGGTGAACATCCGAGTCCTGCTCTGGTTTCATTGTTGGTAGGGATCACAACTTGCCCCCAGCCAGTGGTAGTTCCATCTTTTACTACTTTCACTGCCTCTTTGTAAGAAGAGATTGATGCTTTCTTTTTGGAAAATTTGTCTTCTAAAAAGAGACCTTGGAACTGCTTTCCTTCCACATTATCAGCACTAATGAAAGAGAAAGCAGATAAGTGGCTCACCATCAAGGCTTGCTCCCCACTTATTGTTACTAACTTTCCATTTGTAACAAATTTTAATTTTTGATGGAGCGTAGACGTTACTGCCCCTGCTTCATGGATCCATGGTCGTCCCAACAGACAGCTATAAGCAGCTTGAATGTCCATGACCTGGAAGGTGATTTGAAATGTACGTGGACCAATTGTCATGGGAAAGTTAACTTCGCCAATAACGGATTTTCGCGATCCATCAAATGCTTTGACTACTACACCACTGAACTTTATAGGCATTCCTTGGTAAGATAACGAGCAAGATTCGTCTTTCGCATCACATTCAAGGAAGATCCTATGTCTACCAGTATGTTGGACAAAGAGTCTGACTGACAGTTCATAGAAATGTGCAGAGCAAGATTGTGATTTCTTCCCTTCTTGGGGAGCTCTTCATCACAGAAGCTTAAATTGTTGCAAGTTGTTATGTTGGCTATTATCCCATCAAAGTGGTCAATAGTTACATCGTGGTCTACGAAAGCTTGATCCAAAACTCTCATCAGGGCCTCCCTTTGGGCTTCAGAGTTTAAAGCAACAAAAGTATTGAGATCTTTGAAGGAATCTGCATAAGCTGATCCACAATTTTGTATTCGCTTCTTTTGATGAGTTTCAGAATTTCATCAAAGTCAGGATTGACATTGGTTCCACTGGATTGGCCAACATCAGTGTTTGGATTACTGATAGGAGTTCCCACAGGATTCCCCACCGGTGTATCAACAGGATTTTTCCTGGTTGCAGGAGCAACGGGATACTTTGGAGTTAGTGGAGTGTACACACGTCCACTTCTTGTTACTCGACTCACATCGGTGATACTTACGACAGATGAAAGAGTAGGTATGGGAACTTCTTGTCCTTTATTTATCATTGTTGCGTTGTAGTTGTAAGGAACTGCTTTGTCAGAGTCATAAGGAACAGGTCCGGGTAGACAAATGATCAAAGGAACAACAGGAACCTTTGCTTTGTTGTAGGTAACCTCTATGCGCTCAGGTATGTTAAAATGAGGAACGATGACGTTAACTTCAGGTGTTACCGAGTTGATATCTGAGACTAAATGCTCATGCAGATAACATCCTATCATGTTAACTTCATCTTCATTCCTATTTCTGAAGATTTGAATAGTACCATCATCTAGCATAACTTGAAGATCTCTTATCACAGTCAAACATCCATGAGGATCTATGCTACATATTCTGCAGGAGCCATAGTGATGTCGGCGAAAATCCCGCATTTTACAGAGAGTGGCGTGCATTTGTACCAAATCCGCTCTTGATAAGTTTATGTCAAAGATTCGGTATTGGCCAGGGCCTTCACGTACCAGGTTTACAGCATGCCCTCCATGATTGGGCAGCGGATTTGCTTGCACATTCGGATTCAAATTTCTAAAAGAGAGGAGATTTGATCTAACCAACCTCTGAACTTCAGATTTCAAAGCTATCCAATGCTCGAGATCATGGCCGGGTGCTCCTTGATGATAAGGGCACGAGACCTCTGCTTTGTACCACCATGGGAGTTTCTCAGGTACTGATGGTGGTGCTTTAGTTTGAACAAGACCTCTTTCAATTAAAGCAGGGTACAATTCTTTGTAGGTCGTCGGAATTGGATCGAACTGTAAAGCTCTTGGCACACGATTCTGATTATTATTAAACTATTGAGCCTGTTGTCGAGGCTTTTGTTGTTGAAACTGCGGGGTAAATCCCGGATTTGGTGCTGCATTAACGGCTGGTGCGATAGCAGCAATCTGTTACTGACGATTGACGTTTCCTCTTGGCTTCCCTTGGGATACCATGTCAACACTTTGTTCTTTCTTCTTTGGGAAACCACTTCCAAACTTTTTGGTTCCTCTTGAATATCCACCTTCCTTAGTTAGACGTCCAATTTGGACTCCTTCTTCTAGACGCATCCCCATGTTTACCATTTCGGTGAAATCACTTGGAGCACTAGCAATCACGCGTTCATAATAAAATGGACCAAGAGTGTTTAAGAAGATCTTTGTCATCTCTTTCTCTTTTAACGGTGGATTAATCTGGGCAGCAGTTTCTCTCTATCGTTGGGCATATTCCTTAAAAGCTTCATGGTCTTTTTGAGCCATAGATCGAAGCTGATCTCTGTCTGGAGCCATATCCGAGTTGTATTTGTATCGTCGGACAAAGGCCTCGCCTAGGTCGTTGAAAGTTCGAATGTTGGTGCTATCCAATCCTGTGTACCACTTTAGTGCGGCACCAGTCAAATTGTCTTGAAAGTAGTGGATTAGCAACCGATGATTATCTGCTTAAGTAGACATCTTCCTAGCATACATCACGAGATGGCTTTGTGGACAAGAACTACCTTTGTACTTTTCAAAGTCGGGGACCTTGAATTTAGCTCGTATTTGTACACTAGGAACTAAGTAGAGCTCCTGGGCATTCTTCCCGAACAAGTCTTTCCCACGGATAGCTTTGACTTCTAGCTGTATCTTGTTAAACTGCTCTTGGAGATCTTCCATGAGGTTACGCTAATTTGTGCTATCACCTTGATCATGATAAATCTCGTTGCCCTCATAAGGAACAGTGTGAACCATAGGAGTTGCAACCGTCATAATGGGTTGAGAAGCAGACATAGTGACTTGAGAAAAGGTTACCCCCTGATTTGGAGTGAACACTGAACTTTGTGCAGCAGGCGCTTCATGTGTGGATGTTGGAATCCCAGAAACATTATGGTGAAAACCTGTACCGAAGTTGAAAGGCGTGCCACAACCTTTTGGCATGGAGAAAGATGGAATGCTGGATGCAACTGTAGAGACTGGAATAGTGATCTCAGATATCACTGTTGCTTGACTAATGGGTGGTGGCTGTTGATTCTGCGCGGCCACTAAGGAGTCAACCAGAGTAGTGAGACTTTCCAAATTTTCTTGGAGGGTGGTCACTGTACCGCGGAGCTCAATATTCTCTTGTTCAAAGTTTTCCATCACTCTTCTTTTGCTTGAACGAGTATTGTATCTGCGATGTGATTGCGAGCGCGGTCGAGAAACTTTGAGGCGCGACAGCTTGACAATCTAATGGAGGAAAATCCAAAAGATGAGACTCTAGACAATAGACTCGAAATGCAAAATGATGCATGCAAAAAGTTTATGATTTTTCCAAATATTTTAAAGATCATTTTCTTACAAACATTTGAACACAAACTATCATTTTATTGAAATGCTGGAAAAAGGTTACAACATTGGAGCGTAGCTCCTACAAAGAAAATGATAAATAAAAGATAAACAATCCTAAGAATCCTCATCGGATGAAGAACCAAATGAGTTATGCAACTTGAGCTTCATGATTTCTATCCCATAGTAAGCTTTCAACTCGGCCTTTTCGGTCCTTAGCTTGTCAACAACATTCTTCCAATCGTCAGGAGTTAGAGTGTCACTTTTTGAGCCTTCAAGCTTTTTCTTGCTTTCTTTGATATACCTCCTGATTGCAGCGTCTTTTCGACAGATCTTCTCATCTTTACTCATGAGCCATCCATCTTGACAGTAGAGGGTTTCTTCGTGATCTTTCACCCGTTTCTTTAACTTTCTGTTTTCCACATCAGTCTTATGAAACTTGTCTTCCCAAGCGTCTTTCTCTAACCTCTTCTTGGCCAGAGTCTCTTGGTATTCTTCCATAGTGTCAATGGGAATGCTGGGTAGTTTAGATACCACAGGGAACATGGGTTTTTCATAATCATAAGGCATTTGAAACTCCTTTGCTCTTTTCTTTACCAAACAGGTGTAGGCGTCCATGGCAATGCAATTCCTTACCCCACCTTTTTCTTTCCTTCGGATGTCGTACCAAGCTCTCACCATTCTTGCTTTTAACCCTCGAGGATCCTCCCCCTCTTGATAGAAGCAACTTTCCACTGTGAGACCAATGGGTTTAGTTGAATTTGCATATCCGAGTTGTCGTCGGGCTAAGACTGGATTATAATTAATTCCTCCTTGTGTACCAATGAGGGGTACGTTAGCGAACTCTCCACAACTGTCAATGGTTTCTGTACCACAGCGAGCCAGGGTATACCAATGAATATCATTATTAGTAAGGGACATAAGTCTTCGAGGCCAACGCAAGCCTTCTCGGTTTTCCCTGAAGATATGACACTTGGGTAAGTGTGAAACAATCCATTTGAACAGTAGAGGTGCACAACACACAATGATCCCATCGCCTTGACGATTTCTGTGATGGACAGAGAAATACATGTCACCAAGCAAAGTCGGAACAGGATTTCCAATCAAAAAGATTTTTATGGCTTTGATATCAACAATGTCGTTGACGTTGGGGAACAGAACCAACCCATAGATGAGGAAAGCTAATATAGCTTCAAAAGCTATCACGTTACCAGTTTCGGAGAAACCAAAAGCTTTCTTCATTAGAAACTGCGAAGTCAAACCTTGGAGGTTTCCTTTGGTAGTCCAATTACTGTCTACTTCGGATTTTTTCAAGTGAATAATTGCTGCAATGACCTGTGATTTAGGAATGGCTTCCAAACCATTGAAAGGTATTTTGTCAGACACAGGAATACCCAACAGATTGGCATAATCTTCTAAGGTTGGTACCAACTGGTAGTTTGGAAAGGTGAAACACCGGTAGACGGGATCATAGAACTGAACCAGAGTTTTGAGAAGTCCTTCATCAACATGGGCGTTCAAGATAGGAAAAAGCTTTCCATGGCTTTTCCTAAAATCAGAAGGATCTTGTACCAAAGATGCTAACTCTCTCAGTTTTTCTACATCAGGCAATCTGAAACCGTACCTTTTGGTATGCCTTTTTACCCATTCCATAACTTATTCCTATAATGTTTGCAAAGAAAATTCTCTAAATTTTTTTGGAAAAATCGTGTTTTTATGAAAAGATGGATTTTCAATGAATGTATGAATGCATGGATGCATGAAGGACACATATACAAACACGGTAAAGCAAACATGATAATGCAAACATGGTAATGCAAACATGGTACACATAGGTTCAAAGGTTCAACTTCACGAGCATGAGGTCAAATAACCAAACATGGGATAGTACTAGGGGTTAATCACCTGCACAACATGTTCTACTGTTATGTCAGAGTCTGCATTTTTCTTTCGGATATTACCGGCTTGCACAACTGAACTTGTGAGCTAGCAATATTCTCAAGAAAAACTCGTCTGTGTGTGGCTCTCCACATGACAACTAATCCAAGTATTCACCTGAATAGTTTCTGCGCCACAACCTAATAAGGCCAGGATGGGTTAATGGGTTCTACGACCAACTCAGCTTCTACAGTTCAATGAAAGCAACAATGTCTTCGCAACTGAACTTGCTAAACATATACTACCAACAAGGAACCTCCACTGAGCGGAAGGATTCTCATGACGGCTTGTTAAGGACTGAACTCCTTGTATGCCATACATGACTATACCCCCAGCTAATTCTTATGTGTACTTAATCAGGGTTAGGATTTGTCCATAATGTATCACTTGTAACGGAACCACACATGTAGAAAGGATAAAAATGACAAATATAACAGTAAGAATTAACCCTTTCTTTGGAAACAATAATAAGATAGTCCCCAGTGAAGTCGCCATTTTTCTGTCGTGGGAAAATCAGGATGAGACATGGGATGCCTTCTTTGGGCTCGGGCTCAAAAGATGATTTTTTGTTTTTGGGTCACGACCAAACTTTTTATTGTTTCCAAAGCAGGAAAAGAAAAAAAGTTGCACAAACCTTAAAAGATATGCAATGCAAATAATACAAAATTAAAAGCAATGCAAAAGGGGGAGAGATTCCGGGTAAGGGTTGGTTATATGAAGAGAAGGTATTAGCACCCTACGTATCTATAGTACTCTATAGGTTTCTTTGTTATATTTGTCTATTTATTTCTTTCTATGCTATTGGGGAAGTTTTCTGTTGTGAGATAGGTGGGACCTAAGGTGTTTGTTTGATTATGCTCGCAAAGATCATCGCAAGCTTCTGCATACTTATCCCTTAGAGGGAATCAAAGCATCTGTAGCTCGAGGTCTACGGAAAGCTAAGGTTTGAGTGGTTTGAGGGAGATAGAAGTTTGCTCGCCAAGGATGAGACCTTGTGCCTACGTATTCTCAAAGGGATGTTGAGAAAGTCAGAGCAATCGTAGTTCCCACTTATGCTAGTGGAAGCAAAGGATAAGAGACAAATGTCATCTCAATGATCGATGTATCTAATCTATTTCATCACATACATCTGTTGATTTTTTTTGAATCTTTTCATTATAAGACCTGGGTTGTGCCACTTATGGTTCTTAGAATGATAAAGATGTTTTGTTTAGCCAGCCTTGTGGCAAAAAGTATGATTAGCCAGCCTTGTGGCAAAAAGTTTGATGAGCCAGCCGTGTGGCAAAAAGTTTTGATGAGCCAGCCGTGTGGCAAAAAGTTTTATTGTGATGATATAGAAGAGATACTCCTGCCATAGAGATGATAAATGTCTAATCTCCTAGGATATTTGATTGCGAATATGGGGATGCTTTTAAGAAGCCCGTGGGTCCTTGTACGAAGCCCAAGAGGAGGCTATTCGAGGGTCCTTGCATTGTAAGCCTAAGAGGAGGCTACGGGAGGGACAACCGAGGGTCCTTGGATTGTAAGCCCAAGAGGAGGCAATGGCTGGCACATTCGTTTGTATGAAGCCCAAGAGGAGGCATGGTATAGTTGGTTTGAGCTCTTAGAGCGATTTCACCGGGAAACCATACTCTATGTCCTAACCTAGCTAAGAGAAATTCTTTGCACGAAGCCCAATAGGAGGCTATGGGGAACCTAGTGTTGTACTAAGTTGAACAAGCATATAACATGAACAAGTATATGAACAAGTATGAACAAATATATGAACAAGTATATATGACAAAGTGTGTGTGTACATTGGAGTTTATGAAGGAAATATACCTTTAAGGATGAACGGCTTATCAAACAAGGTTATGTACACGGGAGTGGGACTTATACTCAGGGAGAGGCCCAACAACTTTTGATTGTTAGGTTTCTTACAGATTGAAAGAAAGAAAAACCTAATTTTTGATTTGTATTTAAAGGTTTAAATCAAATCGATCGGGGTATAAAAAGATAGGCGTATATACAAAGAAAAACCTAATTTTATACAAGGGAATGGGACTTATACCTTAAGGGATGCCCATGTTTTATTTTATAAAACATGGTTGATTGATTTATTAACAGACGCGAGGTTTCATCGTTTGAAAACTTTGATCGTTTGTTTTAATCGAGGATTGAAAACAGTTTGAAAGTTTTTGTTTTGAAAAAAAACTATATAAAGAAAAAGGGATGGGACTTACACTCTCTAATATTCGAGAGGCCCATTTGTTTTGAAAATGACTTGATCAATCCAAAAAGATTTAATCAAGAGTTTTTTTGAAAGAGAAAACCCTAGAAAAAGGCTTTAAAAAAAAGTCATGAAAATGACTTGTTTTTCAATTAAATGAAAAATAATCAAAAACAAAATATTTTTGGAATTTTTTTGCATAATCATAAAATAGACATATTAAATGACAAGTGTGCAAAAAATAAAGTTAAAATGAATAAATTTTCTATGTTAAATGATTGGTTGAAGTTGTGAAAAAAAATGATGAAAAATAGTGTTAAAAAAAAGGTTTTGGTCTCACAAGGGCTTGAAACCGTGACCTTGGGGTTACCATTCAAAACAACAACCAACTGAGCCACGCTTGTGGCTTGTAATATATACGCGTTCAATTGATTATATTTTAAATCAAGAATTTGAATTTTCCAAACCAAATATGGCGCCAAGAACACAACCCTACCAAGAATTTGAAAATCTTTGAAACTGAACCATTTTGGTCAAGTAGATAGTCTATCTCACTCGGTTTTTCACAAGGAACATGATGGTACCATTTAATTTCATTTATTTTCACTCTATCATTAATTTTCTGATGAACACGAAGATCCCTAATTCTGAGATTGATCATGAAATCGTGTATGGTTGATGAATTATGAAATTGATTGAGGGCTATTACTCAGTGATGGTGCAAAAACAAGATAGCAAAGTAATATTTCATTTATGATGGATGAATGATAAAGTTTGAAGTTCAAGAGAACTTACCTTAAAAGTGGAGATCAAATTCTGCAAAAGAGATGTTCCAGATGTTGTTTAAGGATCTGAATAACTTCAATGGACCTTATGGAAGGTGTTTGAATGCTTGGAATTGATTGAATTCATCTAGATCAAACTGTGGTACCCGATCTGAAGTTACTTGATGTGAGAATCGAATTTGATGATTCTGGTGTTACAGGTCATGGATGATGATTGGGATAGTTCATATGTGATATATGGATGGTGTTTGAAGTGTTACTTTGGACAGATATGAGCTAGAATGGAAATTGGCATGTTAAGGTTCACTTTGTGTTCATATGGAGGTGAGATGGTGATTGTGAGTTTTAAGTATTTTTGGGGTGTGTGAGTGGATCAAACAACTTCCATATGATGTTTAGGAAGTGTTAGAAGCAACACTTTGGTCAGAACTTGCAAGGTTTGGAAATTGCAATTCTTCCTCCTTTGAAACTCATGAAACTTGTAACATAAGAAAGAAAGAGAAAACCAATGCTTGGAAAGGTTTTGGTGTGAGAATGAATGGATTTTGAACCTCTATTTATAGGCCAAGGATTCTGAACTTCAAGCTTTGCAAGTTGATCTTTCTTTGGTGATTTGGCATTAAGAGATAGAATGGCATCTTTGCATTTAATGCAAAAGGTTAAACCTTTAACCATAGTTAAAAATCTCAAGTGTTTTGAGATTCCTTCTAATCTGATCTTTAATGCTTTGAACTTTCCCTTTTGAGTTGCAAGAGGTCATTGCTTGCATTAAAGGTCCATAAAGTGTTTAAACTTTGTGAAAAATGGCTTATAATTCAAGCATAATGGTCACTAATGTCAAAATTCAAAACCATAGCTCCACTTCATATTTTTTCATGCTCTTGGACATTTTGGAAAGCTCTTGTTATGTACTTCAAATCCTTAGTTGAAAGCTTCCTCAAGATCCTTAAGGAAATGGGTGAAAAAGATCCATGAAGTTTGGAAAAAACGAAGTTTTTTAGTGAATTTTGCAAAAAGTACCAAATCTGAAGCTCTATATCTCTTAAATGGTTAATCTTTTGCAAAACAATTATATGTGACAAAGTTGTTCATTGGATCAAAATCTAAAACTTTCATGTTGGAAGTTTTTTTTCAGTTTGTAGGTGAAATTTTGAGATATTCCCTTCCAAAGTTTGGAAAAAAACCTTGAAAACACTTAAAAAAATTTCTAAGTATGAAAAGTCAAACTTTTGACTTTTTGCTTGATTGATTTTCTTGATTTTTCTTGATCAAATGACTTAAAATATCATATATTGATGATTCAAATCTTCAAAAGTCATGGTTGACCAAATTTTCCAAAAAGTCAATGGTGATCTTGTACAGTTGAATTTTTCAGGTGAATCGCGTTTCTGGAGATTTCAGATGAATCAAGCTATCCTCACCAAATTAATGGTATGAATGGATCATATTGAGGTATTAGAGGACCTTGAGCCATGGTTTGAGTTGTGGCACCATGTCCTGATTAAAAAGTCAGTTGTTCAGGTGAATTAGGTTAAAAACCCTAATTGTGGGCCAGATGAAATTGATGACTGTGGCTCTTGAATTGAAGTAAAATTTCCATTGGATATTGACATAGGTATTATTTAATGATGATTGAACTCTTTGAGTGATGCCCTGGAGCCTTTTAAGGTTTCCCAAATGTGAACCCTGATTTCAGTCCCTGATAGGTTCAAAACCCTAGTCTGATGACTTGAAATTTAACTATTGATCAATCCTTGTGTGGGAGATGTCTTGAACCAATAGATTAGGTCAATATGATGCATTTGGGTTCTTGAGGTCATGTCCCAAGCCATTAGGTCAAATCCTGAGCAAAAGTCAGGAATATGCTGTCTTCAGTCAAAACCCTAATCTGGTTGATTCAAAGCTTTTGAGCTTGTTCAAATGAATTTTTGAGGACCAAATGTTGATTGTTGATGAAGATAGTTCATTTGAGATGAAGGGAGAATAAAACCCAAATTGATTGCAACTTGTACTGATGAGTGTTTCTTGATTAAACCCTGCTGAGCACAAGTAGCAAACACAAGCTATGTAATTTGTTAGCGATGCAAATGATGCACATGATATGATATGAGGTGGTATCTTAGGTCAAAAATTGGGGTATGACACTTCAGGAAGTAACAAGGAAGCTAACTCAACAAAGAATTCTAAGAGAATTCCAAAGAAAGACTGAATTTGATTCTCAATTTCAATGAAGGATAGTGTGAGTTGCAATAGAGGTTTGTGGTTCTACAAGCTTAAGAAATGAATGGAATATGATCCTCTATTTATAGATGAGCTCATGGAATCAAAACGCGTGTGAAATGGTCAAGAATTGAGTGAACTCGTGTGAAGATCGAAGCATTAAATGTGTGACTTGTAATTCACTCAAAATGCAGCCAAAACATGAGTTTGAAATCACTAAACTCCTTCTGGAAGGTTTATAAACATGCTTAGGAGAAAAAATGTGTGCCACATTTGATTAATTTTGAGTAATTTGGAGATTGGCAAAACTGATCATGGCCTTTTTTCGGCTTCAAGGTACCAACTTTAAATTCATGGGGCAAGCAATGTAGGAGGCTTTATGGAATAATCTTGTGCTCTTTGGAAAGTCGAGGGTTAAAGATTCATAATGTGCTTGTAAAGTCTTCATTTGGATTCCTGAATCAAGAGTTATAGGTCTTCAAAGTAGAGGAAAAAGATGCATAAAACACTTAGCCAATTTTGGCAATCTTGGTCAACACACTTCAACCTTAGGGCTCTATCAATTGGCTCTTGCGTTTCTTGAATTTCTTTGAGACAAATATTCTTCACATTATGATGAACATGATGCAAAAAGAATCAACTTCATAGGTTCCATGAATCAAGATATATGGACTTGGCAACTTGGACAAAAATAAGGCATTTGCCCGGAGTCATTTCATCAAACACCTTGGTGCATATGCCAAAAGTGCATCTTAGAGCTTAGATTTTACAAAAGTCCCAACATTAAAGTTGTAGAGGATGGAAAACTAAGATTGACTACAAAAGTTATGCAAGATAAAGTGAAAATTGCACCAATTGGCCTTGGGACAGTCTTGTACACAAGTTTGGCCTTAAAACCCTAGGCACATCAACATGACCTATAATGTTTTCTCTTCATACATGACCTTCCAATTATATTTTGCTCTTTATCTTCATATATATATATATATATATATATATATATATATATATATATATATATATATATATCAAAGTAGACTCACCCAAGATTACTATGCAAAAAGAATGGGTTCATGATGATAAAAATTGATCAAGTTATGATCTTTTGAAGTTTTACAAAATTCTGTCAGATTAGCGGTAATAGATTACGCCATATCCCGTAACTGATTACGGCCTCGAAAATAGTCCAAAAACCCATTTTTTTTTCAAGTGGTAATCGATTATGCCTTCGCAAACAGCCCAGAAAACCATTTTTCAACAGTATAACAAATTACCCAAATCATGGTAATCGATTACACATGTAGTTGAAGCACTTTTCTGATGCTTATCAGTACGAAAAATCACTTTTAAGCCATCCAAAATCCCCATTTTTCTTACAAATCATTTAGTTTATGTTTTAACACGAAAAATCACTTTTTAAAAGTTTCCAACCCCAAATACTTTTCACCGAAAAGACCCATAAATTTGTTTCCACTCTGACTCGCGACCACACATAACAACATAACATCCACCATCGATAATTCCGTCAAATGCATAATTTCAACAACAACATTACGCAATTAATCGTTCAATCATCTACCACAATATTCTAACACATCTAATTCATCAACAACATACAATCGAATTATCCACACAATTAATCCAATAATTACAAAATTGCAACCATGGTTATGATATTAAGAAAAGAAAAACACAAAGCAAGCATAGACATAATCTACCCATCCCCTTCATGCAAACCCTTAGATAATTAAAACTCCACCTTTACCTTAGAGTTCTTACAAATTTTTGTCAATAATGGTGATCTTCTATTTCCCTTTGCCCTATGTAACACCCTTCTAAACCCCGCGGAAATTAAATAAAATATTAGAATAACATGGAACAAGGGTGCCACAATTCAATTTTAAAAACAAACATCATATGTCATTGTCATGCATTCACGGAAGAAATTCATCATAATACATAATAACTCATGTTAACATAGCGGAAAATCAATCATACAGATAAGTTCAACATCTTTGAAAACCATATCCCTCAAAACTCAAAATAAAACAAATAGAGTCATAAAAACATAAACTCAAAACCCGCATTCCCCAGTGTTACAATATCAGAGCATGACACCTGACGCTAAACTAAACGCAGTGACTCATGAGCTAATCCTCACCAAGTTGAAAAGCCGCTATCCTCAATCTGAAATGGCAACATGTAAGGGTGAGTCTCATCGCAATTAACAAATATTATTGCATCATAAATAATAACACATCATAGTTATATTATTCACCCAATTGTGTCATATTCAGACAATTCAACAACACACAACCAACGCATAATTTATTCATAACACTGAAACACATTCAATCATGTTATGAAAATCATGCATATGAATGAACTGACACTATGCATATGGTACCAACATCATCAATGGGAATAACCCACCGACCGATCTAACATCGTCAAGATACGGCCCTCAACAAATGATTATGAATAAATGCAAACATATATAAAACATACTTATGCCATCATCAAATCTATGAGTAACATTATCTCATACTCAAACCATCATCATCATCAAAGCATGTTTATATATATTAACATCATTCAAATACAATCATATCATCAATCAACACAAAGGTTATTTCATCAGGTTCATCATACTCAAAACGACACTCAAAACAGGCTAACGGTTCGAAAGTTACGCATCGTCAAACTTTTAAAAATCAGAAAACAGAAAAATTCTGCACTCACGCAGGTCATACGCGTACCATACGCATATCATCAGAGGCTGATTTCCACAAAAAACGCGTCATATGCGTATCACAGCACCATATGCGTATCACCACCCTCTCATACGCGTACCATACGCGTACGGGCAGAAGGGTGCGTTTTGGACGGGACAGGGCGCGTACCATAAGCGTACGGCCCCTGGGAAGCACCTCATACGCGTATCAAACATAAAATGCCAGAGGCTTCTCCAAATCTGCAAATCGTACCAGTTCGTCTTCTTCATGTTTTACAATATTACACCCTGCGATTTTGGATCTAAAACAGAATTTATGCACTCTTAAACATATAGGATTCATCTATCTTCAATAGTCTATCATCCTATATCAATTTTTCTCATTACAATCCTAATTTCTACTCAATTAGTTAGGGATTTACATTCACATATTTAGTTCCATGGATGAACACAGCAACACATCAAACAAACACCATATTCATACCATAACATCAATTTACACACAATTATGTACAGAATTCAGTATAGATAATCATCAATCATATGATCTATTCAAATTATCCTAAATCCCAATCTAACATACAATCCAATTGACCCAAAAAACACCCCTTATCAATATTATCATCTAAAATACGATAAGAGATGCTAACCGGAGAGTTCCTCCTTACCTTAGCCAAAATTTCTTGATTGGTCTCTCCCTCTTCTGTTCCTCTTTAACGTTCTTCGAGTTCCCAATTCCTTAGTTCTTTTCACGTTCTATCTTCTTTTCCAATTTCCTTCTTATTTTATGAAAAATAACATTTTAATTAGTAAAGGGCTTTACTAACTTAACACCTCCTTCTTACTAACATCACACATGACCCAATGCCATAAACCGTTCTTTTCCGATTTATTTTCATAAAACCAAAATAATTCTAATTATTAATTCAATTTCCAATTAAATTAAAAATTAAAATATACAGGTGTTACACCCTAGCTCTCCTTTCTCTCTTCTCCAAACTTTCATGATCTGTCAGTTTCTATCCCCAAACCTCTCTTTTCTATTATTTTATTATATTACTATTACTAATCCTAACTAATTAAAATAATAATAATAATTATCATTATTATTATAATTATAATAATTCCATCAATTATTTTATTAAATTAATAAAATACAAACACCAAATACCACATAGTTAAATTACGAAAAATAAATAAAATAAGTCGGGGTGTTACAATTGGTAGATTTAGGGCTTTGAATGTTTGTTCTAGAACTGTTTTAGGTGACAGGTTATATTTGAATATGGTTAGTGGACGGATTTCTGAAGCTTAAAATTCGCCACAATGGTGAATTCATTGATCCAAAACTTAGTGTGTATGAAGGAGGATCAGTAGATGATTTAATATTATATGTTGATACGTGGAGTTATTTTGAGTTAGTTGGTGTATTGAAGGAATTAGGTTATATGGACTTTGATAAAATGTATTACAAGGACCCTGCATTTGGGATGAATGTCCATGTTGATGACAACGGGGCTTTAGATATTGCAGACCTTTAAAGGGTGCACCAAAGTGTTGATATCTACATTAAACACACTTTGTTTGAGCCTGATTATTGTGTTGGTTATGTGGATAATGTTGATGAGGGGCATGACAACATTGTAGATGAGGTGGAAGAGTTGCTTAATAAACTGTATGATGACCTTGTAGATAAGTTGAGTAATGCTAATGTCGGTGAGGAATAAGGTAATGCTGGATTGAATGATGTTAATGTTGGCGTGGATGAAGGTAATGCTAGATTGAATGATGTTAATATTGGTGTGGAAGAAGGTAATGCTGGATTAAATGATGTTAATGTTAGTGTAGAAGAAGGTAATGATGGATTGAAGGATGGCAATATTGGTATGGAAGAAGGTAATAATGGATTGAAAGATGGCAATATTGGTGTGGAATAAGGTAATGCTGGATTGAAGGATGGCGATGTTGGAGGGGAAGCAGACAATGTTGGTGAGGACCATGATGAGTACAATTCTAGTGACAATGAGGATGAGAGCTACCAGTACGATAGTGTCCTTGAAATAACCTTTGAGGATGAATCTAATAGGTGTGATGAGATGGATAAAGATGAACTTGTTGAATTCATTGGATATGAAAGTGATGGAAAGGAAAAAGGGAAAGAGAAGTGTGAAAAAGATAAAGAAGAAAATAAAGGGGGCCATAATGGCAGTGATGATCTTCAAAATGGTTGTGAAAGTGATGATAGTAGTGGAGTTAAAAGGAAGAAGTACCCATTTTTTATATTACATAAAGATATGACCAATTACAAATGGGAGGTAGGAATGTATTTTACTTCAAAAAGTGATATTAAGGAGGCAATAACCTCATATGTTGTTCAAAATGGTATTATACTTGGGCATATTCGTATGTCATGCATTCATATCATGTTATATGGAAATGAGCCTAGGTGGGAATCCATGAGGGGTGCCTAGTCTCGTTCAGACTCTCAGGGTAGAGTCGAGTGGAAATAAGTCGTAGTTCGGGAGAACGCTTAAGACTTATCCGAATTCTGACAAGAATCTGTTTCGTATAAATGAAATATATTGGTTGTGTTGGTACAACATGCATAAATTCGTGATGGTTGAATCACTCTGCATACATAATTGAAATATGCGTCATGCACAGTGTTGGTGTGTGATGTTGTTATATAAGTTGTGTGTACATGTGATTGTTGTGTTTGTTTTATGAATACTACTCCTTACAATGTGATATTCACCGATAATTAATTGAATGAATTTCTCACCTCTTTTCTGCTGTTCTGTTCATGCTTCTTCGTAAGTACAAATAACCAGGTACTTGAGTAATGCTTGGAGCTTATGTTGCTTGATCGGGTCTTAGGAGTCGCTTTGATACGTAACACGGGGAATATGGGATTTTTATTTGGATTTGTTTTGTTTGTTTCATTAGTCGCGTATCTCATTTCCAGATTATGTTGAACCACAAGTCTTGTGGAAATTATTACCGGTGAGGCCTTAGAGCCATTGAAGTGAATTACTTTGAACTTCCGCTGTTTAATTTGATTTTCTGAGCAATAATGATAAAGTGACGTGATAATTCACGAGTTTTTGCGGGATGTGACATTCGTACTTGTGTGTACTATGACTATTTCATAAATTATGTTATAATTAATTGATGGGGAAAGTATGGTGTTACAACAGGGGCTGTCAGATTTGGTGATGGTTTAAAGGAGAGATCAAGGGAGTAGGAAAGTTGATGTGTGTTGGTTCACCAAATTTAGAAGATGTACTTCTTATAAAAGGACTATATATTAATCTTATTAGCATTAGTCAACTATGTGATCAAGGGTTGTTGGTCAATTTCTCCAAATTAAAATGCCTAGTCAAAGGTGAGAAAGATGTTGTTCTTATGAAGAGCATAAGGTATACAAATAAATGTTACTTATGGGAATCTCAAATAACTGCTTACACTTCCACATGTTCAATAATAAATGAGGACGAAATGAATCTCAGATAACTTGGACACCTTCAGTTCAAGAGAATGAAGGAAATCAGATCTAAAGGTGTCATTAGAGGAATTCCAGGGCTCAAAATTGAAGAAAAGAAAGTCTCTGATGAGTGTGAATTAAAGAAGAAAACCATATTGTCACTCTCAATGTTACAACATCAGACTACTTCCAAAGTGTTGGAACTTCTTCATATGAACTTTATGGGACCAATTCCAACAGAAGGTTTGGATGTAGAGAGGTATGTCTTTATGGTTATATATGATTTTTCTGGTTTTATATGGATGATATTTCTTAAAGAAAAGTCTGACTTCCTTGAAGTCTTTGAAGATCCATGTTAAGAGATTCAAGAGGAGGAAAATAGTGTGATTATCAAATTTAGAAGTTACCATGACAAAGAGTTTGAGGATTCAAAATTCTCTGAATTTTTTGTTTATGAAAGTATAGTTATGAATTCTCTTCTCAACAAGATGGAATTGTTGAGGAAAAATATAGAGCAACACAAGAATCAGTTGTAAACATGCTTCATGTTAAATAACTGCCACATGAATTTTGGGCTGAAGTTATGAATATTGCATGCCATATTCATAAAATGGTAACTTTGAGAGGAGGAGCTTCAACCGCTCCTTATGAGTTAAGGAAAGGAAAGAAGCCTACAGTCAAACATTTTCATATCTTTGGAAATAAATGTTATATCTTGACTAAAAAAAGAGTCCATAAGAGAGGAATGAATATTTCTGGGGTATTATACATGAAGCAAAGCTTATAGAGTGTTTTACTCAAAACACAAAATTACTATAGACTCCTTAGTGTTGTTCTTAATGACTTAATTACCAAAGGGAGGGTGGATGTTACTGACAATGTTGGAACATCTTACGTGCAGACTGATGAAGTAGTAAGAGATGAAATATGTGAATACACAAGCACTAGATCAGTAAGTTCTTAAGCCAACAAAGGTCTCTCCACTGAATAACAGAAAGAACAATCCAAGGAACTGACTATAAAACACCCTAACAAAAGGGACATCACTTAATTTCATGAGCAAATATATAATACTGATGGATGTTATGCCTTGAAGAACAGTTTGTTTTTCTAGATCAAGGAGAAGAAAGTGTGTGCTTCATGGTGTACTGTTGAAGCGGAATTTAGGGAAACAAGAGGAAGTTTCTTTGAACTAATGAAGATGAAACATATGTTGAAGGATTTTGATGTAAAAAATGATGTCTTAACATTACAGTGTGCTGATCTGGAAATCATCAATTATCTCATTCAACATGGCTGGAACAAGAATATTGATTGCCAATTAATCAAGAATTTTATTAAAGAGACGGTTTTTACTATTAGAATAAGATTTGGTTCTACAATAATACCTCTAAATTTTGATGATAAGTATGTTTCTATGAACAATTTTGGTACTCTAATGTTTGTTATTTTGAGTATTTAAAAAACAGGTTTTGAATCTGATGAAAGGCGTTGCCAAAACATCAGAAGAGACCAAGTTCCGCTTCTGCGCTACACAAGTTCTTCTGAACAATAGCAAACCACTTAAGAAGGCTCTGAAGTTATGACTTTGATATGCGATCAAAGAAACCAAGTTCTGAAGGTCTTAAGACAGAAGTTCTGAGGAACAATCATGATGCTGAAGACTTACGTTTCTGAAGATAAAGGGTACTGAAGACCAAATGCTGAAGACTCTCAAGACGAAGTTCTGAAGACGAAGTTCTGAAGGCTCTAGAGACTTGAAGTTCTGATGACCCAAGGCTTATTTTATTTCTTCTAACTCATGCTCGTCAGAAGCCTTAAAAGTCCAGAAGATAAAAATATAATGTTTCATGGTACATGGTACAAAATGAATGTTTCGCTTCACTACCATGAAAGGATGAATGCGTCGTACGATCTTGTCCCCCACGATGATAAAGCTATCAGCTTTCTAGAATTTCCAAAAATACCCTTTAACGAATATATTATTTTATTGGCTATAAATAAGCTTGACGACCAAAGGAAAAGGCTGCTAATTCACGTGTTCTTACAAGACTATTCATAAGCATTCCTTATTCTCTTAATTCTATTATTCTGAAAATACTTATTACTATCAGCTTATTTAGAAGCAAACATATTGTAAACAAACCTTTTTTTCAAACTTTGTTTAATTGTGCCTTAAGGGACCAGATGGTCAGAATCATTGAGAAGTCTTAGATTAGAGTGTCTTAGAGTCTGTACGTGAGTCACTTGCAGTTAGCTTGTGTAATGTAAATATATGTGAGATTATTGGATTAAAACCTTGTTTGATAAGGCACAATCACCTTGGAGGGTGGACTAGATTAGCTTGATAAGTTTCAAGTGAACTAGTATAAACATACATTGTTATTTCCTTCTTGCATCTTTAACTTTATCATCAATAGTGAAGAAAGACTGTTTTAATTAAAAGGGATTTTCAAAGAAAAGCTTTTGTAGTTAAAACCCAATTCAAACCCCCCTTTCTTCTGTTTTTCACACCTTTGATTGGCATCAGAGCTCTAGTTCTAAGTGATAAAAATTTTGAATTTTATCAAGCATTTAACTGATTTCAGTACCGATCCAGACTGAGTAAAAAACAATGGCTAGCACCACTACTGTTGCTATTGATAATAAGGATAGAGATTAATATAGTGCAAAATCTCCTATGTTTGATAGAGAAAAGTTTCACTATTGGAAGGGCAGAATTGAAACTTACTTTATGGATTTTAATTTTGATCTATGGTGTAACGACCGTTTTATGTACGTATTCTATTTGATGTGTGTTATGTGAATTATTTATTTGAATATGTGTTAATTGTGTGTTTAATTGATTTTGTGTATTTATTGAGAATTATTAGTAAATAACATAAGTTAGTAAGGTTATTAGTTATTGGGCCTATGATAGATATAGTAATTGATAGGTGCTAATTAGAGCCCATTAGCAATTTGAGAGTTATTAGGGGTTTAACAAAACAAGGGTTTTATAGAATAGAGAGTTAGAAGTCATTTTTGTGAAATTGGGAAAAGAATAGAAAGAAGAGAAGAGTGAAGAGAAGAGGAGAAAGCTAGGTTAAAGAATAGAGTTGGCTTCAATCCAAAACCCAAGGTAAGGGTGGAATTATTTCATGGTAAAGGGTTGTATGATGATGTTTAGGGTGGGGTTTTGATTGTATGTTGCTATCCATGAATATGTGTTGTAGAATTTTAGGGTTTATGTTGGATTTTCATGAATTTGTGGTTGAAATCATGTTTTGAAAGATGAGTGTTGATGAATGATGTTAGCTGGTGTTGATATGTGTCTTTAATTGTTGATTAATGATGGTTTGGAGTAATGGAAGTGTGGTTATGCAGGTCGGTCACGTCTGAGATTTTTCTGCATAACCGCGCGCTTGCTAAGCGGCCCTGGCTCGCTAAGCGGATGCTGAGTGATAATTTGAAAATGCGCGAGCCCGCTTAGCGGAGACACGAAAACTGTTCACTTCTGTTTTTAGTTCTACAAAGCGCGCTTGAGTCTGCTAAGCGAACCCTGCTATGTAAAACTTTTTGTAACTTTGAAATAATGTATCTTTTGATCCGTAACTCCTTTTTAAGTGTCATTTGAACCTCCGTGAAGCTATAATTGATGTCTTTCTATTGGATATGACTTGAAAACCTTTGGATATCTTTTTGAAAACTTTTCTCGAATTGTATCGTTTGATGTTGTGATTGTTGTTGTGGAGTGATACATTGTTGTATGATGATACAACATAACGACGTGAATGTGAAGTGATGAATTACTATAAAATTAATGATGTTTAGTCAATGTTGTGATGTGTTGTAAATATGTGTTTTGTGGATGCGCATCATCGTGTCTCATCCATTGCATAAGTGTCTTTTAGCCTGAAAATGGCAACGACTATTAGCCTGAAAGATGGCAACAACTATTAGCCTAAAAATGGCAACGACAATGGCCCAAGTGGCAATGTTTGAGATGGGAGTTTTACTCCAAATGGTACCACATGCATTTGCATAAGTTGAGTCGCATATTGAGTCACATTTTGGATTTTTGTGATTATGATGTGAATGTTGTGATATGTTGATGATGTAGTTATGTTATTGAATATGTTTGGATAATGATATTGTTTGTTGTGATGGAAGTTCTTGTAAGATATTATGTGATGAGTGTTGCACCCCAAAATTTGCCCACCTAATTTTATTTCTAATTGGCTCAAGCATTGCATTCATCTGTATACATTCAATAGGTCATCCAACACTCAGGCTTTACCAATCAATAAATCAGGTAGAGGATCAAGGATTTTGTTAACTTGGAAGTCACTTTTTCTTAAGAATTTTTATCTATATTAAAAGGTTATTCAAGGAGTTTACCTTACTCAAGCTGATTTAAGATTGAATTAAAGGTTTCATTGAAGAAGAGAATTAATTGAGAATTTATTCCTTGAAATTCAATGGATTCGAGTTCAGAGAATATCATGATGAATTAGAGTTCTTAAGCATTTGTGTGTGATCTCTTGAGAAACAAATTACTTGAAACTTAAGGCATATGACATGCACAAGGATATTCGAGCGTTCTGGAAAGCATGTTCATTCATTCGAGAATTATTCAACACTATTTCAAAATTACAAGTTCGATTACCAAATGTCTCCATTACAACAATACAATTCCATTACAAAGAGAGTACAAAGAAAAATACACAAAAATATGCTTTCAACCAAGACAACATGATTTCATAAAGCCTATTACTTCTAAGCCCTTTGCCATAAACCTTCAAATGAACTTCTGCTGCCACACTTCACACTGCCATCTTACTGCTAACGCCATATTCCAGCCTTTTCCACCTAAAACATACATCACTTGCATATTGTAAATTAAACCATCAAAACAGTCCATTTCCAAACCATCTCACAGCCCCGTATAGACATCGATCTGCCCCTTTATCATGTTTCAGACGCGCATAGCTTCGATTTCACGGCCCCGGTTCTTCATCATGATTTCCATATGCTTTCAAGATAATGTGCTCTGACTGAATCTGCAAATTCCATGACCAGTTCAAATGTGCACCAAATCAAAACAGGTTCATCAGCATACAAACAAAAGGGTACATTGGCATCAAGTGGTAATGATTAAGAAATCACATAAACATATAACTACATTCAGCATAGCCATGTTATTATTCAGAACAGAGGAGCTAATAAAGAAAAACGATCCACATTCAGTCCGTACCATTTGATCTAAGCTACATCAAAAACCAGAATATAATAAGCAAGATAGAGGAAAATCACGGCATCAACAAAATCAGCCCTGCATTCAGAGATTAAAACCAGCAGCCAGTTTCATAACAGAAAAAACAGTTATACTTTACTTGACCAACATTCATCAAACCCTCTCTAACCGATTTGACCATATGAAAACCACACACATTGCAACCACAGGAATACTTCTAAACTATTTAACAAACAGCAGCCCTAACCTATCCTAACTTTCATAACCACCTAAAACCAATATATAACCAAACTTTAACTGTCAAAAACAGATGTGTAACAGAATCCCTAACTGTTACTAACAGTCTCTAACCAACCCTAACTAACTTCCAAAATCAGTTACAATCCCTAACTAACCTAACAGAACTAACAGAAAGTAACAGAAAAATCAGAGAGAACTCACCTCTATATATCATTAGCATCATTCACATTTGAGACTCTCCACCATTTTTTGTTCACTCCCCCATTTCTTCACCTCCTCTCGATTCATTCACCACTCAACCATTTTTTCCATCTTCTCCACAATTCCCTTCACTTCCATAACCCTCACCATCTTCATCACAATTCACTTCTTCAATCACTCTTCTTCACCGCCATAACCTTCCCAACTCACCTTCAGCACTCCTTCACTTCCATTCTTCTTCACATCTCTGCTCCCTCATTTCTTCACCTTCAATCCTCCACAGATTCCGCCAATCACCATCACCACAATCACCTTCAATCTTCAACTCTCTCCCTCAATCTCGCAGCAAACAACCAAAACAGAAGCTTAGCAAAGAAGAAGAAGAAGAAGAATAGTGAATAAAGAGCAAAAACAGAGAGAAGCAAAGAACTAAGATTTCACCTGTAAGAAGTTTGCTTGAGATCAATTCACCTCCGTCTCATTCATCATCATCTTTGTACAATTCCATCAAACACTGATCGAACCTTCAATCTTCAAGAACATACATCATCTTCATCTGCAGCACATCTTCCCCTTCATTGCTCTCAGCAATCGATCGACAACGTCATCAGTTCAACGCGATCCAAAACGGAAAAGAAACTATGAAATCGAAAGAGATGAGATACGAGCGATGAAGAGTTTGCGGTGACCGGACTTTGAATCAGAGAAGGCGAGGTTAGAACCATAGAAGCTCCGGCGGCCGTCGTCACGAATTCACCTGAGATATTACTTTGCGTGAATCAACGGAGATAGGCGATTGAGAAGAGGAGACGATCAGAAAGCGATAGGAAGGGCGATTTGAGGTTTAATCTTGCGGTGGTGAGAGACGAAATCATCACCGGAGAAGAAGGAAGGGAGTGCCATCGGTCACGAAGAAGAAGCTGCTCGTGTAATTTCAAAGGTCACTCACACTAACCCTAATCCCCTTTCAATTATCTTTTTTTATCTTTTAATTAATTGTCTTTCTATTTTAATTCTTAATCTGAATAAAACATGAAACTAGATCAAGCAAATCCGTTGGGCCTTCATTAGTTATTGTTCACGCCTCCCCATGGCCATGCATACCACCTTCAGTGTGACTAAAAATCAGAACAAAAACTAATTGGGCCATACGAGCTATGCACACCCCCTGCAAGCCCGTTACACTCTTCATTTTTGGACATAAAGAATCCTGAAACAACAAAAACTCTGCTGGGCCACCAATACCCTGCGCCCAGTTACTCTTAACACCTGAAATTCAATTTGCACCCCTTGTTCATGTTAGATTTAGGTTTTAAT